>NC_060271.1:90693214-90948877 GCF_021613505.1 Equus quagga
TTCCTAAAAAATGCTTCCACAAACTCAGATTAACGTCCCTTCCTTTTGCCAACCAGCCACCTCATTATAAGGGTGGATGCCGCTCTGCATGCTACTGGGTTCCAAAATCAGGACCTGGCATCTATCAGCAACGCTCACCATTTTGCTCCCTGTCCAAATCCAGTGCCCAGAAAACCAGACTACAGATTTTTGTTGGTTGTCATTGTTGTTGTTTTTAATTAGAAGAAGATTTCATGCTAATTAGTTAAAGTCTGTTTCTATGCTGCTAGTGCATATTGGTAATCTAGTGGTGCTGACATCCTGATGAAAGTCTGCTTCTACTTACAAAAGTTGAAGGTATTTCACAGAGAAATGTAGATTTGAATCTGGGAACTGAAATAGACCCAAGAAAGGAGACAGCTCTGGGGGAGGAAGGATAGAAGCCCTTCCCCTCCTTCATCTTTGCTCACATGTCATTTTTTTCAATGAGGCTCCTGAAAAGAAAAAAAGAAAAAGAAATGTTAATTGTCAAACAATCAGCAAAAACAGATTTGCTTTGTGTTGTTTTATTTCTGCTCTTCAAGTTTCTGTCACTGTTTTGTGTGCTTAACATGCAAGGTTTGTTAATATCAAAGACATGGATATTCCCTGGGTTTTATGGGCACCTGGGGTTTCTCAATAGAGGGGCATGGGGAATTTATAGCAGAATTTGAAAATGAAATAAATATGCTGTAATACTTTCAAAGTCTAGTATACGTGCTTGTACTTTTCTGCAGGTGGGGAAAACAGATTAAAACATAGGAAGTTCTTTTCTGATAAATTCTACTTTTCTATCATGAAAACTGCACAGTAAAATAATTTAAAAACTTTGTTGTGTGAAATTTAAATGCATCCTTTTATATTTGAAAATCTAGGTGTGTTTATTTGTAATTTTCATGGAAAAATGAAAGCCTTCTGTACTTTTTGTATAAATTCCTATTCTAGATTATCTAACACAGAAGCATCTCTGCTGATAGGAGATTTTTTTTTTTTTAAAGATTTTATTTTTTCCTTTTTCTCCCCAAAGCCCCCCGTAAATAGTTGTATATTCTTCGTTGTGGGTCCTTCCAGCTGTGGCATGTGGGACGCTGCCTCAGCGTGGTCTGATGAGCAGTGCCATGTCCGCGCCCAGGATTCGAACCAACGAAACACTGGGCCGCCTGCAGCGGAGTGCGCGACCTCAACCACTTGGCCACGGGGCCAGCCCCTCTGCTGATAGGAGTTTTGAAAGAAAGAATAGAGCCAGAGACTACTGTTCTTTGGATGTAGACCTGCGCGCCACCCTCCCCAAAAAAAGACAAGAAGCCAAGTGGTAGACAATTTTATCATCTGAAAGCAGACTAATTATTTATTATAGACTGCAATCATATTAATTCTTAATTCATCTCTTTATATCATTTTTTAATGTCAGTTTAATGCAAGAAGCAGCATCTCTTGGTATGTAACTTCTCAAAGATAATAAAAGCAATAAAAGCTGGATTTGTCTTTTAGGCTTGAGAAAAAACCACCAAATTTACACAAAGTGATACACAGCGATGACACAAGCTATACTCCTGTTATCAGAAAATAACACAATTGAATTGCACTGGGCCAGCTCAAGTTGTCATATCATGTTGCTATTGTTTCTTATAAAATAAATAGCTTTGTTTATCACGGGCCAATGTGACATGGCAGTGCAAAACTCATATTCCATGCTGTGGCAGCAGGGAAGAGAGCAGGTGTCACTGCTCAACTCTACCTGCAAAATCCTCCGGAATTCCTATTTATTACAGCCCACATCCTTTGTACCTTGCTCACTGGCCGCTCTACATCTTCTGCAGCCAAATTCACAAATATCTTTCCTGATAAACCATTGAAGTGCCCATCCAGAAAAAGAAATGTCTTTCTTAAGAAACGCTGGAATGTAAATTGATTTCACCACGGGCGACCCAACTGTACCGTGTCATGTACGCTTACTTATAACCAATTAAACTGCTCTTTCACCACAGTTAAAATGCAGCTTTTAAAATTGCTCTTTTCCTTTGTATATAAAAGTACAGTGCAGAAATCTCACAATGCACAATTCATGATAATAATTTCATTTACCTGTCTCTCTACCTCCTCTTGATTTTTTCTCATTTTATCCCCAGCATCTTGTGGCTTTTCTTTTGTAAGTTGCATTATAGAACCTTACAGTGAGGGCATGATAATGAAGAAAAACAAAACTAATGGGAAAAAATTATAATTAAGCAGTCCATAGCACATTTCTGCATGAAGCAATGAAGGCAATTTACAACGTTGGTCATACCTGTAGGAAAAGCTTTTGTTGTGCTAAGGCACATTTTTATGCTGATAAACTATTGAACCTAGAGTGCACTCACAATGATTTTCCCATAATATAACCATATTCTATTTCCTGAGGTGAGGATAAAAGTGAAAAATAGAAATCAAAGTAAATTGATAATGAGTATACTTTTTTTGCACTAAAAGTGGAGAAATTCATTTACTCCTTTGTGGATGCTAAATAAATTATCATTTCATTTCTTTATTGTGTCCATATATGTGTATATATATATTGCATGTGTATATGTATGCACATGTGTATACCTGTGTACGTGTTATATACATATCAATATGCACATGTAATACATGATATACATACTTCATATAATATATTATATATATATTATTATATATAGTACCTTGGGGGAGACTATAAGACAAGATGCCATAAGTGTAGGATTCTTATTCATGAAATACTTTTCCTATATGAATCTCAAGGAATCCTTTAAAAGTTTAAATTTCTAAAACATGCCTACTGATCACTTTTTACTTTTCCTGTATTAGAGATTTGTGACCTATGATAGAGGAAAGAAAAGTGGCTGCACACATTAGCATAAATAAATAGAAGAGCTAGGTTGGTACAGAGTCCATTTCCTCATCGTGAAAACAGTACCCCAATTCTTTGTCACCCTCCATTGAACTTAGTCTCCATGGGACTTGGAAGCCAATGAGTGAGCCTAAGGACCAAGCTAGGTCAATCAAATTAGACTCTTCTTGGAATTAGAATCTTGAGTCGAGTGTCACCAGAATAGAAAATAGCTGGATCTGATTCCTCTTGATCACAGAGCCCTGAAAGAAGTGTTCGCTAGTTCCTGTAAACCAGATCCCCATGTCTGCTCTGGAATATGACTTTCCAAGGCTTGATAATCATGCTTTTCCTCCAGTTCCAGAAGCTGCCCTAAACACTTCCAATAAACTCCCCCCCTTTTTTTTGCTTAGATTAGCCAGAATAGCTTTCTGTCCCACGCATCCAGAGGACCCCAACTAAAATAGTTAGCAATATTTTTTACCCTGTATAAAAGCCATTGGGCTGCTTCAGAAAATTTTCCCTTTCCAATATGTAGAAAATGATTTCAAAAGTATAACTTTGATACAGTAAATAAAGCCTCAGTCAAAAGTTATGATCATCAATTCTGGTTTGTCTTATTAATTCTGGACCTTTTCCAAATCATTTAATATCTCTGAGCATCAGTTTCATCATTGGTAAATGGTGACATGTTTTCCATTTAGTTATGTTGAGGACTAACTGAAATATGAATTACTTGAAAATTCTTTGTAAGTTGTGCAGTGCCATTCAACTGTTAGCTGTCATCATGAACTCCATAACTCCAACTTTGCCACTTATGGCCTGTGAGACCATTTACATTTATGTGCCTCAGCACCCTCATCTATAAAATAAGAAACAGTAGTTTCATAGGGATGTTGTGATTATTAAATAAGCTAATAAGTGTAAAGCACCTGGTACAAAGTAAGTGTTGTAAAACTTAGTCATTTTTAGTTGAAATAATATTCTTCCAATGTGAGTTCATGGCAACCTAAATATGCACATTTCAGCATGGTACCTTTACTTTTTTCTTCTCTATTATAGATTGTTTTTTAATAAGCCACAATAGAGGCATCGATATGGGAAAGCAGGAAGTAAAAATATTTCTATTTGCAGATAATACCATCTTGTATATAGAAAATCTTAAGGAACTTACTTAAAATTATTAGAACTAATAAATGAGTTCAGCAAGGTTGCAGGATATAAGATCAACATACAAAATTCAATTGTGTTTCTATACACTTGCAATGAACTATCTGAAAATGAAATTAAAAAGACAATTCCATTTAAGATAACACCAAAAAGAATAAGATACTTGCAAATAAATTTAACAAAAGAGGTGTAAAGCTTAGACTCTGAAAACTACAAGGCATTGTTGAAAGATATTAAAGAAGATCTAAATCGATGGGAAAACATCTCATATTCATGGATTGCAAGATGTAATATTGCTAAGATGGCAATACTGCCAACACGGATCTATGGATTTAACACAATCCTTATCAGAATCTCAGTGGCTTTCTTTATATAAATTAACAAGCTGATTCTAAAACTTTTAGGGAATTGCATGGGCCCCAGAGTAGACAAAAAGTCTTGAAAAAGAAGAACAAAGTTGGAGGACATACAGTTCCAGATTTCAACACTTACTACAAAGTAAATAATCAACAGAGTATGGTACTGGCACAAGGATAAACATATAGATCAATGGAATAGAATTGTCAATCCAGAAGTAAATCCATGTATCTACGCACAACTTATTTTTGACAAAGACCATTTACTGGGGAAAGAATAGTCATTTCAACAAATTGTGCTGGGACAACTACATAGCCACTTGCAAAAGAATGAAGTTGGACCCTTACCTCACACCATATATGAACATTAACACAAAATGGACCAAAGACCTAAACGTAAGAGCTAAAACTATAAAATTCTTAGAAGAAAGCACAGGAATAAATCTTCATAACTTCAGATCTGGCAATAGATTCTTAGATACAACACAAAGGCACAAGTAACAAAAGAAAAATAGATTGGACTTCACCAAAATTAAAAACTCTTGTGTTTCAAAGGATGCTATCAAGAAACTGAAAAGACAACTCACAGAATGGCAGGAGGTATTTACAAAACATATAGCTGATGAAATTTTTACCTAGAATATATAAAGAACTCTTACAATGAATAATATAAAGCCAAATAACTAAATTTTAAAAATGGGCAAAGAGTCTGAATAGACATTTCTGCAAAGAAGATATACAAATGGCCAATAATTACATGAAAAGATGCTTGACATCATTTGTCTTGCGGGAAGTGCAAGTCAAAACCACAGTGAGATACCACATCACACTCACTAAGATAGCAAGAATCAAAAAGTCAGGTAATAATAAGTATTGACAAAGATGTGGAGAAATTGGAACCCTCAGACACTGTTAGTGGGAATGTAAAATGGGGCGGCCACTTTGGAAAACAGTCTGACAGGTTCTCAAACAGTTAAACATTGAATTACCATATGATCCAGTACTTCCACTCCCAATTATATACCTGAGACAAATGGAAATATAAGTCCACACAAAAACTTGCACACAGGGTTTATAGCAGCACTATTCATAATAACCAAAAGGTGGAAACAGCTCAAATGCCCATCAACTGATGAATCAATAAACAAAATGTGGAATATTCATACAGTGGAACATTATTCACCATAAAAGGGAATGAAGTATGCATACTGGCTACAACATGGATGAACCTTGAAAATTTTATGTTAAGTGAAAAAAGCCAGTCATAAAATACCACATATTATATGATTCCATTTACATGAAATGTACAGAATAGGCAAATCTATAAAGAGTTGATTGGTGGTTGCTTAGGGCTAAGGGGGATGGGAGGATAGAGGGTCATAGCTAAAGAGAATGGAGTTCGAGATGATGAAAATGTTCTAAAATTACCGATGGTAATATTTGCACATATCTGTGAATACACTAAAGGCAATTGAACTATGCACTTTAAATGGGTGAATTGTATGGTATCTGAATCGAATTTCAATAAAGCTTTATTTTTTTTAAAGCCACTATAGAAAAAGGAAATTTCAGATCTCCAGGTAAAGACATTTAATAAAAATAAATAAAATGCTTTTGGTGTAAAAGTTATGTAAGTGTTAGGAGCCACACAATTTTTTATATTAATAAAGCATATTATATTCAACATGGGTATATAAACACTATAACTTGTATATTTGACTCTGTAGCAGGGCCTATGCCCCACATCTCTATCCTCTGTAATGCCAATATCGGACAGATGCAGAACCATACTTTACTAATCTTGTATGAGTATTGCCCAGAGTAAACTGAAGTACCTTGGTGGAAGGTAATAAGATGTGCTCTTTGCTTTGGGTTATTGATCCTTTTTACTTTTCATTCCTACTCCCAAAAGACAATAAAAACAGGAAAAATTATCTCCTGCCTTCTCTGTTAAGCTTTTCTATTTCTCTCTCATTACCATCTCCATCAGGATTGAATACCATTAGGTTTTTTTCAGAGAACTTTGCATGTAACTGCATAACAGCATTAATTTCCTCCTGAGTCACTTCTTTGTTTTCAAATGCTTATTGTCTCTACTAGACTGCAAGATCTTGAGATCAGAGACTTCTGCTCCCACAGTGATAGACCTTCACGAATTTCTGCAGAAAGGATGAAAAATTTACATTTCAGCATTCTAGAATATGGACTTTTCTAGCAATTATAATAATAAATCATAACAATTCAGAGTTGAGACACCTTAGAAAACATTTGGTACACTGTCTCCATAAATTTAAGAAATCTTTCCATAGCATTCCTGAAAAATGCTTTATTCAAGCCACTATTTGAACATTTATAATGCCACAGAATCCATACCTCACAAAGGGGCTCATTACATTTTCAACTAGCATTTATTGTTGAAAGGTTCATCATTAACGTTAAACCTAATCTTGTAACTTCCACCCTTTGGTTGGTCTAAGATCTGTCACGAATGGCTATACAACATTATCTAATTCATCTTCCATGACAGCATATTAATTATTTAAAGACACTATCATAATCTCCCTTGTCTTCTCTTTGCCAAGCATCTCACTTTATTCAAATGCTTCTTGTAGACGTGGGTTCTGGACCTTTTGTCGTATGAATTCAGCTTCTCGGGACACCACCAGATTTTCAATATCCCTTTTAAGTTGGACTTCCCAGAAAAGAAGCCTAAAGCATGTGACTGGTGTCAAATATGCAGAAACCTTTTTCCTTCCTTAATCTATACTCTAGGCTTCTGTTAATCATCCTAAAACTGCTTGAGTTATTTTGAAAGTCACATTATACCATATTCTCCTGCTAAGTTTGCCATAAACTGAACTCTTCTTATATATATATTTTTTGTATGAAGCCTAAGTCAGATTTCCTTATTTCTTAAACTTGCAACGAATCTTTTTAGCCTTCAAACAAGATTCTATATTGATTTATGTAATAGACAAAATGCTCTCCACAAACCAGATGCCTAACAAATGTCTGTACCTCTCTTTCACATCTCTTAGCACAGAATTAGTGTTATGTTTATTATGCAATGATTTGAGAGCAGGCTATTTTTGGTCATCATTATATTCTTGTCACTTAGCAAAATGACCGACATGTCATAGTTGCTCAAGAACGCTATTTCTTTCCATAATTCTCTGACTGCATTGCCATGAAACTGAAAATAAGTCAATTCAGAGAAATAGTTTGGTTGCATCATCAGTCAATTCTGTCAAAACAGTTACCTGAGTGACTTCATGGTTACAGTGTTTGAAATAATCTTCCTAATAAAGGGTTGGTGCCATTAAAAACCCAAAGTTAGCGCCAGATTTCCAAAATATGCCTCATCTTACCTAAGAATCTAAACTTTGTGTCAAACAACAATCCCATAGCCTGGAAAGCATTATTTTTACTGAGTAAAGTGGTTGTTCACTTGATTAGTCTCTACAATGCTGCCTTGTAATTAGTTTCACAATACTGATGGCCACTGCTACCATACTTAAGGTTCAAAGAAGAAAGATTGATGTTTTATTTTCCTAGGTTTACTAATTCTTGAAAATTTTTGAGTGTGTACAATTTGTAAGGTATATAATCCATTCTTGTTTCCTTGATTAAGTAAATTCAAAGACATCGCAAGAAAAATAAGCTTTTAAGAGTATAAAGGTAACTAATAAATAAATTATAGGTACTATTGGAAAGGAAAAGCTTCTCTGCAACCTAAATTTTCTCATTAAAATTGTGCTCTCAGTTTTATAGTATGTGAAGGCTAAAGATTATCTTTTATATCGTATCTCAACTTGAACACATGATTTCATAAATTAAGCTTGAAATTCCAAATGATTTTAGAATGTAGGAAGCTTTTTCTCATTTTCTGATGTCCTCATATTTACGGAAGAATAGGCAGACAGGCCTCCTGTTCTTTAATAACATCACATCGGGAACTTCTTGGAAACAGGACACAATAGAGAGAAGGACTGTTTATGAGTCAGAGACACATGTGCTACTGTCAACTTGAATAAGAGCCATCAGATATTTCTGGTGATGAAAACCTTTCAGTGAGGTGAAATAGGCCACGTTCCGTTCCTTTTATTTTCAGAGATGAGATGGATTTGAAAACCATAACCTGGCTTCTTGATGCAAGGACTCGCCACATGAGATAATCTCCAGCACATTACTATTGGCAAGCAGATCTTTCACCCTTTTGTCTCCATGCATTACAGAAAATGTTAAATCAGTTTGGTGTCCATATAAACTTTTGATCCTAGGAATAGCCTAGGGTACCATCATTATCTTCCCGAGGACCATGTATAGGCCTTCAGTAGGTAGTACTAATTTAATTTCTTTGCTAGAGGAAAAAGTAGCTGATTTTCTAGATCAATATTTGATTGAATATGTTTGAAATGTTGGCAGATAAAGGCCCCTTTACTGGTCCAAAGACTTTTTGAACCACAGAGGTATAGCGTTCTAGCTCCCCTGGGATTTGAGTGGAAGGAGGTCTCAAAGATCTGTAAGAAGCCTTCCTGCCTTTCCTTGTGTTCTTCCAGCAAGACTCTCTAAAGGTTGAGATGAGAAAAAGATAAGATCAAGAACTGGAATGTCTTTATATCCATTTTTTTAATCTTTCCTGGGGCTTCTCTTAACTAAAAATAATCGTTTATAACACTAGTTTACAAAAACCTCCTATAATAGGATGGTAGAAAGAAAGCCCATCTGATCAGCTTGAAGGAGATGACCCAGTGACTTTGGCAAATAATGTGAGACCTCAGATTCTACCACTTGTATCACTAATTAAACAAGAATGCCCATGTACCATCAAAAGGGAAGTGAATAAAAATTAAACTCTGAGGTGTTAGACAGAGATTAGAACTTTAGTTACCTAGTTAGACTGATAAATGAAAGAGTTTTTCCACAAACTGTACTGGTTTTGTAAAGACATTTACAAAGGAAAAATGAAGACTGGGAAAAAATTCCATCCACACAATATTTGATCGTACAAACAAAAAATTTAGTTCAGGAGTCTATGTATCATTGTAATCATTATTTTTGCTTTTTAAAGTTTTACCTAAATCAGCAGTCTTTCTTTAAATGAAACACCTCACACATGACTGAAAAGTATTATTGAGAGTAAGCGATGATAGTGATACTGTTTTCTAAGTCTACGTATGAAATTCAAAGGAAGATTCTTGAGGAGAATGTTTTCCTTTAATTTTTTCCTTTGCTGCAGAAATGCACGTGCATTCTCTAAGCACAAAGAGGAAAGGATACTCACAAATTACTTCAACTTTCTTTCCTATCACTGAACTTTTGTTTGACCGACGGAGAAATTTGCTCTGCCCCAGCAACTGATTTGAACACACAAGTTCATTTTATAAAGGAGAGTAACCTCTACATGCAAAGCCAATTGCAACTCCTTGGAAATGCAGACTCCAAAGGACTTATTTTCCACAGGTTAAGCCAAATCAATTCTCTTATTTTGAGATGGGAGGATGACGATCATTAAGGTTTTTTGTTTTTGTTGTTTTTTCATGGCAATTCCTCACAGCTTCAATCTCGGTTGGTAAAATCATCTAGTCAAAGTAATTACAGTTGCAATATAAATCGAACAACCATTGAAGACATCACTTCATATTTCTTACTTGAAACAGAAAACAATTAGCCTGTGGAAAGGGACTTAGTTTTCTACACATTTTATCTTATAACACCTTGCTCACTGCTAAGTATGGAATAGGTACGCAATAAATACTTAAGTCAATTACATAATAAATTTAATTTTCAAGTTCTGCTCTTAAGAGTCATAATTTGAGTTAAATAAACTAAATATCTATCTACAATACATTATGAAATACAGAGTTCTAATGTTATCAGAGATTGTAATGAATATTTCCTCACTGTGCTTACATGTCAATTGGACATAACACATAAGCTACTGCTAAAGGCAGAAGGATCTTAAATGCAAACTCAGATTGCCCCTAAATCTTTGATTTAGAATCCTTGCTTCAGGGTCTTCTTGTAACCAAAACCTCCCTCGTCAACCAGGCAGCTCTGATTGTTAGTCCTTGAGAGAGTTTCCATTTATTTTCATGGCCTAAAAAGAAGAAAAGAAAAAAGCAGTGAGATGGGTTATTGGAGATGAAAATTTAGAGTTGTGCAGGCAAGAAATGTAAACTATTTCATATACCTTTCCTTAATATTATTGTTTTTAATAAAAACGTGCCCCTACATTTCCCCAAAACGTCATGTTTTGTAATGTTCAATTTACATATCTCTTGTAATAGAAGTCCTTTCATATACTAAGATTTAAGGTTTTAAATTTCCTGATAATTTCCCTAAATAAAACGATGGGTACTGGGCTAATATATTTCATTGGTACATCAATTGGTTCAAAACAAATTTGAAAATTCTATCTAATTCTGTAATACATAAATACTGGTTACCTACCCACATTCCCCATCCTTTCAGAGACCAGAATTTGTGTGAGGGGGTAGGGGTGGGGAGGAGGGGTATGTATCTATTCCTTCCCTACATAATCCATGGTTTTAGGGAAAGTTGACCTACTTCCAGCCTCCAAGCTCCAGGAGAGTCTCATTGATTTGCTTGAAAACTTGCCCATGAACTCAAGGGGAAGCATGGAACCCCACTGAGGCTAGGAGCCATCATCTCACCTCAGGGCAGGCAGCCTGGGGATGAGGCCCTTACCATAACCCAGAGAACTGACTAGAGAAATGGAAAGACAGTCCTCGACAGCATGTTGAAGTCTCTGGATCAAGAAGCCCTGAAGTCTGCCCTACCTCTTGGTTTTCCTTGCTTGAGCTATCAGTCTCCTTTATCATTTAGGCTACTTTGAGTTGGATTTCCTGTTATTTGCGGTATTACAGGTGCTAACTGATACTTTAACTTTTCACTTTTTAAAAATATATTTCTTTTCCCATTTTGTCATTGCCACAAGGAACATAGATCATTTGTGGCAAATTATATGGTTCTTTTGTGACACCACAGCCATGCTCCAAATTCTACTATTTGGATATTTAACTTCCAAATTCATTTCTCAATGGAGTTTTCATTATTCTTAACATAATAGTCAATCTAGAAACCAAATTTTAAAAATACCTGTTTTAGGCCTTACCACCTCCCAAGTGACCCTGAAGCTGGGGATGTAAAGGTTTCATGAAAGATATTAACCTGACAGAGAAACCCACTAGTGAGAGCAGAGGGTTACATCCAAACCATGCACACTCTGTTGAAGCCCACTATCCTGAAGCAGTGATGTTAATATAATCCCATTAAGGTGAATTTAAAAATATACACATATAACTTTAAACAAAAAGATGTAACGACAAATATCCATGATTAAATAATTCCATTTAACCATATCATACAAATAATATTTGTATTGATATGAATCAAGGAAACACTTTTCTAAAAAACCTGAGTGGCTATTATGCATATTTTTAAGCGTGGCAGCTTACTAATTATTTTTGTTTATTTTTGTGGATAAATTTGCAAGAGACTTTAAGACAGAATTTTACAAATGAAATTAACATATGTCTGGAGGCACTGTGATGCACTTAGTATACTTACCATTTGTTTTGATTATGTGATTAGCATGTTCTTACTTACTCATACTATAAGAAATAGGATACGGTTACTTACATGACTTTTAATTATGATAAAATAATGCAACTAAAATCTGCCATCTATTTTTCCTTTATCTGCCACTGTTACCTATATAACACTCTTTTTGGTAACAAGGATTGGATGCTCTTAAAATAGAACAAAGATGAACCACAGTTGGTAGTATGAATTCACTTCTAACATTTGTAGTAAAGAAATGAATACAACCCATACTGGAAAATTTGAGCAAACTCTGTAATACATACAAAGTATTCTGTATTTTTACACATAAAATATTCTGAAGAATTTTAAATAGTTTGAAATCAGTCATCCTTTTCCTTGACATTCATATTCTGGAATTATTACATTAGTCTTTAAACTAGCTGTATAAAAATAATCCTGAGTGAAAAAATAATGCTGTAATTCAACATTCTGGGTGTATGTCAAAGCCTATGACTGAGGGATGGTGATTCCCCACTTACTGAAGCAAGGAATTCCAAGGAGCACAGGAAATAAAGATACGGTTCAATGAAAGCAGAAGAGTAAAACATGAGACCCACGTAGACAGAGCTGGCTCTGCAATTGCACCAGGTGGGTTAAGCCCTGTGCACTGGGTCTCTTTTCTTACTCCAAAACACACTGCAACCAGAGTCCAATCATGTAGACAAAGCACAGTTGCCAGGAAGGCAGAAAGCAGCCATTTTCTGGAGTCAGACAAAAGGAATTGGTCATTGGAGAGGTGTTCAGCTTCATGTTGGGGATGAGGCTTCTGGATACAATCAAGGCAGAGTGGCACTATCTCTATCACTGGATAGGGATTCAGGGCAGGCTAGTGCCCAATAATAACATGGGTACTGAAGTTATGTGATACAAGGAAAACCAGAGATGATGGCTATTGTCTCAGGAAATATACCAGAAATATATAACACTCTACAGGTTTACACTGGGAAATTAACACTGCTACACATAGCATAATGCTGAATGATTTCTCCAAAAGCTACAAGACTATTTTAGCTGATGTCTTGATATAAGTTTATAAGTAGAAGCTATGATGTAGCCTTATGGAAGCAGGGGATATGAATTATGTAGTTCTTGGTAGTTGTCTGCACCCACAAATAGGCTGAACGTGGTATATTGAATAGAGAAGAGTTAGAGGACTGCTTTCCAGTCTTAGCTGTTGCCAATAATTGCATTTCTTTGGGAAAGCCAGAACCAGTGTAAGCCTCAATTTCCTCATTTATGAAATGAAAAATGAAGGACTCAGTCAGGATATCTCTAAGATCTCTCAAAAAATTCCATGGTTTACATGTCTGCTAGATTTCCTGAGCCAGTAGGAATCATCTCTATTTTCTCTTGTCCCACCTAACTTCAGTAGCCATGTTACTATTCATTATTATATATAAACTGATTTTCCAGAGTCACTTCTCTTTTAAAGAGTAGGAGGTCTTCCACTATTTCCACCACATCTTTCAGAAGTTGATCATATTAAACAGTGACTCTAAAAGAGTAGAAACTAAGCACCCAGCAGTGATACTGGATACGCAATAGTCTCCAAAAGGATAAAAGTAAGCCTGGCAAAATCTTTGTTGTGTACCTGCCTCCAATACATTTGCGAAGGAGTGTTAATGAAAAATGAGAGTGATGTTCCCATCACACGTTTTTGGATTACCGTGCAGCAACATCAATTGGAAAGCTAATGAAACAGAGACCACCTACAGAGGAGGGATATTGTGTTCCTCTGTCTGCCTGCATCCAATTTACCAACTGACTGTATGGAACAAGCTGCCTGTTTTTTTGAGGCCTTGTATTGACTGGCCATACATTTAACATTGATAATTGGCAGTGCCAATTTCCACTGTCTTACCCTGGTAGAAATACATCTCAGCACTTTACAATTATGTGATTATGGTAACAGGTAACAGGTACATTTCCACTCAGGGTCATCTCAAAATTCCTGCACTGTATCCTCTCACAATGGTGATCCCTTGGAATTAGACAAAGTCCTAGATAAATTAATTGGTTATTCCTCTCTTTAACCCTTTCCATTGACTAAGGGAACATGCTATATGTTCATCAAATAGAACTTCTCCCAAGCAGGGGAATAGCAATAAGAAACCTAGTAGGTGAGTTCCCACAAAGCATACCAGGGACTACATAAAGAGGAAAGCTGATGATGTTCCAAACGCAAGTGTTCTATTCTTTGTTTTTGCACCTGTTCAAACTGGCATCTGGTATTAGGCATCTAACTAGTCAAACATTACTACTTTCTGTCAAGCTGGCTGAGAGAAACAAAAGAAAGAGAATATAGTGTAAAATATCAGTCCATCCTTGCGTGTTATTTCGAAATGCAGTTACTGTCTTTTCCTTGTCAGGCTCCCTACCTGTGCTTATCATCCACTGCAGTTTATTCTTTTTTTTTTTTTAATTTGACTTCTAGAAGCCATCTGGCATTCAGTCTAATTCCCACATTACAGTTCCCCATAAGTCACTCTGCTGACTGTCTGTCAGGTTATAGGATTAAGTTTAAGGTTTTCTTAATTCATTGTGAGGTTCTTCATGGATTTGATCTATTATATCTTCCTGAGCTTGTCCAGTTGTAGATTTCTGCCTGTGATTTATGTTTAGCAGGTGTTAGTTTGCTAGGGCTTTCTAAATATCAGCTTCACAAGGCAAGGGAGGCTTGGGAAGACACTAGGACTCAAAACTGTATTGCTCCACAACTGGAGAATGGCCTCCGTGCTGAAATTCAGTGTTGCAGAGTTATTTATTAAACTAAAAAGATGGATATTTGAAAACTTGGAAATTAAAGAGGCCCAAATTTCATCATCAACTCCCCAGTTGCACCTATGTGTTCTGTGGCTCTCAGGACACAGTATATCATGTAACAGGTAGGAAAACTAGGTGAGTTTAAAAATACAGATTTACTCTTTGCTGTGTATTACCATGAATCTGAGTATTGTTTTGTTATGTTGTACTTTTGAGCTGAATTTCTTTGTATGATTTTTATATTTTTGGTGTAAAATTTGAGCGCCTAGTGGAAACCTCAGCATTGTTAGGGAGAGGGGAAAAAAGGCTTCTTTTAAAGAGTATACCTGATAAAGCATTTGAAAATGCATTATTATTCAGTTGGAAGATGTATATAGCATCGAAGAAAACAAAAGGAGTAAAGCTCATTTAATAATGAATGCCCACATAAGTTTTTGATGGCTATTACAAAATTTTTATTTCTTATATCACATGCACGTTAATAAAATTTCTAGATTGGTATATGCTAATTTCTATGCTTCTCATTACAATGGGCTACCTGTCTTATCTTTGTGTGAATGACACAACACAATGTTTATTAAACTCACAAAATCTTCAGCCTCACATTGGTCTTATGTGATATAGATAGATGGAGATATCTGTATATCTTTATAAATATGTTTTTGGATATAGATATATCTATAGACATCTTTTGTTTTAAGCCACTCTCTGTTTTATAGTTATTCCTCACCTCAACTACAGGAAGAAAATTGTTACACACATACTATAGATGAATAATCCAAGATATGGGGAGATTAAGGTACTGAGCCTGTGGTCACACTAAGACTTAATCAAAATTAAAATGCACAGCTCTGAGTTCCAAGGCCACTGCTCAGTCCCTGGAGCAATGCCACTTTGCACTACAAATTGTCCCTATAATTTAAAAAATTCATAATGTGCTCATCTATTTGCATATCTGAGTATGAATTATAAACATTAAAATTGGCTACAACTCCTCATCACCCAATTACTAAAAAGAAGCACCTAAAATTTGGTCAAAGTCATGAAAGACCAAAGTAAACAGATATGTGTGCACCTTTTGCTAAAGACCACGCATGCAATCTAACATGTATTCATTATTTTTTTGACATGAGGAGATAGTTCAAACCTTGGCTTATTCATAGTAGTTAACTTTGAGTTATTAGAAGAAATTAAAATGGTATTTAAAAATTATTTTAATGTGATTCAGGCGATGATATCATCTTTAGATACCAAGGATTAGGGGAAAGTACTTAGGTACACACAAATCAGTAATGAGCTAGGATGTAATTTGTCAATTGGAAGTTGGTACATTTTTTTAAAAAGCCAATACTATATAAAACGAGGCATGCAGCACTATACATGTATAAAGCACTGACTAAATGCATTCTTGTTTTGGAATTTCTTGATGTCTATGGACGTTTCCTCTATGAATTTTCCACAGTTTTTTACCTTCAGCTGTTGTGGTTCTCATTCTTTGTCCTATTATAGTTCCATTGTTTGACTTCTCATAGTCAGTTTCAATGGAGCAATTAGACATCTAGCATTGATAAGAATACCAACCCAAGAAAATTGTCAAAAGAACATGGAAAATTCAGGATCTTTTTGTAAAAGGCTGGCAGCCTCACTGAAAACAGTAATTAAAGTACGTGAGATTCTGCTTGTGTGTTTGTTACACAATTCTACCAGTCTAGAGTTAAAGAAAATGTGGGCCCCTACAGTGGGTTGCAATGGGAAAGCACTTTTATTCTCTAGTCAGCGATAATACAGCATAACTCCTTAGGGAGGGAATTTTTCCCTATAGTATTCACACTACCTTCCTTTTAAATGCTGCTAAGTGTGAAATTAGTGCTGTCCCTCAAAGTGCATAAGATTAATTGTCAGTAATTGAACACAGTTTGGGGGCTAATTATATAAAAATTGATATTAAAAGAATACTACCAGACTGATTGAGTTTTACAGTTTGCATTTAGTTTTCAAATTACATGAGTTGAAAGGCAGTGGTAAGAAACAATAAAAATCCATTCAAAGCTGCTAAAGCAAATTAAGGTTTACTAGTCCTTTGAAAGACAAATGAGTCAAATGCTGTAATGAAGGGAAAGCAGTAAAAGTGACTCTGAAATTAACTATAGAATTAAAATATCAACTGTTCTAAGATTGCATGTGTGGCCCACACTTTATGAAGGTGACCTGGTTTTCCCTGTGCATCTGACTAGCTAAAGTAGAGCACACCCAGAAACGAAGTCCCTTCTTTGAAAATATAAGTTATGATGATTGGACTGGAGAATGGGGAAAAGTGCACATACTTCCCTGCCTCCTATTATTCCCTATTTATCTTTAAATTTTCAGCTGAAGACTTTTACTTCCTGAAATGTAGAGTAAATGCCCTTTTTCCTATTCCTCCCCCTAAGGACAACTAAAAACCCTGGACATTATATGTAAAACAGACATAAGAAGACTTGGAAAGGTGGAGGGAAGAAGGCAGACTAGCTAGTGACGTGGTGACCGAAGGAACAACATGGTGGTGAGTTCCAGGGGTTTTCTTTATCTGTCTCATATATTCCAGACTGGATACTGGAGAAACGCTGGAAAATGCGAATGGGTAAAGACTATCAAACTCTAGCTAAAGCCTGTTCCATCTTATTAAAGGAACGGAAAGAGATAGCCTAGCAGGACAGAAAGTTTTAGACAATGACTGCTCTACTCCAGCAAACACCACAGAAAAAAACTGCAGCTCCTAATCCCTCATCCCCTCCAGAAAAGACCAAGTGGAAACCTAAACTTCTACCCTTGCCTGGTTGTCCAAAGCACATCAAGCCACCCCCAAACCCAGAGATTAGCAGGACAAGATGAGTAAAAAACAGAATAAAATGAAAAACACACGAAGCAAAATGAAATTAACTTTACTAGAAACAGAAAAAAATAAGGTTTAAGACTACAAAGAATCAAATCAATGAAACTGAGGCTAAACTTGAGAAATGTTCCCAGACATCTAAATGACTACATAGAGAAAATGTGAATTAGAATCTAAAGAGTTATAAAGAATAGAGCAAACAGCTCAGAAACAATAAGCAAAGATATAGCAGAAAAAATTTTCAAGGTTTAATAAGACAATCAAGACTAGATATTCACAAGGCTAAATATGTAGCAGACAAAAATTAGGAACAGAGATTAATAGCTAGACATAGCTTGGTAAAACCCTAAATTTCTTGATTGGTACAGGAACTTGTAAGCAATCAGTACAAACATGTACACATATACACACACTTACTGTTGGAAATAATTAAAATTAGGTTGAGCTCTCCAAAAATAAATATCACAAGACATTTGAGGAAGTTTCTACAGAATTTTTGGAGGAAAAGGCAATGTTCTAATACTTTTATAATCAATTAAGTTGTTGCTCATGTGTAATGGCAACTAGAAGACATTCTCAGATACCAAAAGCCACAGAAAATATATCAGCCAGATATAATATCTGAAAGGTTACTAAAAGATGCTCTTCTCACTGAAAAATGAATCAACGGTAAATTGTGTCAGATAGGGATGAGAAATGAGAAGCTAAATCAGCAAAAGGTACAGCAACAAGTAGAGAAAAGAAAAGTCATCAGGAAATGGATGATATTGTCACAATGGTTAAAAAATCAGAAAAATGAAACATTTTTTTAATCATGGTACTTGTAACTCCAGATTAAATTGGCAAAAGCTAATAAAAAGGAAAAGAGTTTTAGAGTGGAAACATGGAGTTCTTTGTCTTCCTAAAGAAAAAGTCATCACTCATTATTTTAATTTTGCTAATCTAATAAATATAGGTTTAGCTTTAAGGCAATATTATATTTTGCAACAAGGTGTTTACTTCTCATTGAAGTATACACAGAAAACAGAATACAGTACATATCGCAAAGGAGCTTTTGCCAATAAACAACAATTGAAAAACAAACAGGAAAGAAACATAAAAATAGAAAATGCTAAACAATCATGTAGGTTTGGGTAATACTAGCTGCTATAATAATTTCTAAGATTTCAGTGCTTTTACACAATAAAAGTCTGGTTTTTGCCCACAAAACCAGCCAATGTGTATAAAAGCAGGGGAGGATGTGGAGGTTGCTGTACCAGGTCTCACAGGGAATTAGCTGACAGAGTTCTGCCATCTTCAGTTTCAAATGTCACCCTGGGCGTTGACATCCAGCCAGAATATGAGAGAAGAGTCAGGGTGGAGAGGACACAACCACTTCGCTCACACTTAGGACATGCAGAGAGAGATTCAGCCCTGGCTGAGCAGCCTTTTTCAGGCAACAACTCTACATTGTGGGAGAGGAACACACAACCTCAGTGAACGGCCAGCCATCTCCACCATATTTCAGAAGTAAATGGTTTCATTTAACTAAAAAAGCAAAGATTCTCAAGTTGGATTTTTTTTTTAATCAACAACTTTATGAATGCAAAAGATATGGTTTAAACAAAATAATACAAATAGGCTAAACATAAAGTAAAGGGGACTTAGATAAAACAAGCTTAAGCAAATGGAAATGCAGATGGCAATGTTAATTTCAAACAAAGTTGAATTTACAACAAGATTCACTTAAAAGTGGAGATATTATTTTTTTCCCATTTTTCTCTATAAAAGAGAAATAAAATGACCCAAATTCAAATTAGAGTGTAGTCGGGCACTCCTTTTCCCACAGGATTCTGCTTCTCACAGAGCAAGCACAGGGTTATTTTTCTCTGGTATCTTGTTAGTATCTTCTTGGTACCACCTCACACTCCTGAAGCTACTCAAACTTCCCATCCCCATATTTTCTCTCACAACATGTACCCAGCCCTTATCCCAAGCTATTTATTCTTTTGTACCCGCTACCCCCTACCGCCCACCCCTACCTCATCCCTGGCTTCCACTTTGACTATCTGGCACTGAGCCCTTTTTGTTCTGACAGCTTTGGCATCTCCCAGAGCTTTGGCAGTTTCATTCTTTCTTCATCAAATGAACTTCTTCCTGGTCTTCAGCCACTGATTACATTCTTTCTGAGCACCCTTTGGACTGGCCCCACAGATGGATTTTGGCCTACCTGAGGCCAGCCATCACATGGGGACTGATATCACGTGCCAAATAAGAGAGCCAGAAGGACAACATACCTAAGGAGAGAACTGTTACAGAATTAAAAAGAGATGAACAGAAACACAATTATGCTAAGATATTTTAACATAGTGCTGTCAATCCAGGACAGGGCAACTTTGCAAAAATAAATAAGATCGTGGAGAATCAAAACAAAAATTAATAGCTTAGAATTCCAATATATTGAGAATCATATCACCCAAAGATAATATAACTTTTCTCAGGATCTTCTGGAATGACACATAGGCAAGAGTATTTTTTTAATTCTAAGGAAAAAGTATAATGAATGGGTATCAGCCTTATTACAAATGAAAATATTTCTATACTATGTTAAAACAGTAGAGCTCTAGTGTAAAAATAGATAAATTAATGGAACAGAAAGAGACCCTCCAAACAGAGTGTATTATGTCTAATAAATTAGTATAGCATAAGGGTTTCACAATTCAATGGGGAGGAAAAGTCTTACAATGACTAGTTTTTTTTTTTTTTTTTTTAAAGATTTTATTATTTCCTTTTTCTCCCCAAAGCCCCCCGGTACATAGTTGTATATTCTTCGTTGTGGGTTCTTCTAGTTGTGGTATGTGGGACGCTGCCCCAGCGTGGTCTGATGAGCAGTGCCATGTCCGCACCCAGGATTCGAACCAACGAAACACTGGGCCGCCTGCAGCGGAGCGCGCGAACTTAACCACTCGGCCACGGGGCCAGCCCCTGCAATGACTAGTTTTTAGATAATTAGTTGGCAATTTAGGAATAGGCTCAATTTTGACTTTCACTTTACACCATATACCAGTGCTTTTTAATTTAATTCTCAAAAACTAAAGACACTCTCAGATATAGGACCAGGGATGAAATAAAGCAAAAGTGATAGATGGGACTGAGTGAAGTGAATCCCATTCCCATACCAACTCACCTAAACCATTCCACTTTCTCATTTTTATAAATTAAATTTCCATGTACGATTTTGTTTGAATAGTTTTTCACCAAAAAGAAAACAAAATGTTTGAAAATTTGCCATACACCAAACTACATTTAGAGGAATGAAATATTTTTGAAAATAGAACACTGAAAATCCAAGGGAACATGTAATTCATTAGCAGCAAATATCTGAAATAGGTAGCATTTTCCAAATATAGATTCAATAGAATAAAAACATAGGAAAGACTGAGAAATGACTAGATAAAAATTTGAAACTTTCTCTACATCAAAACAAACCAAAGTAAAAAGACTTCAAGGAGGGGCTGGCCCCGTGGCCGAGTGGTTAAGTTCGTGCACTTTGCTGCAGGCGGCCCAGTGTTTCATTAGTTCGAATCCTGGGCATGGACATGGCACTGCTCGTCAGACCACGCTGGGGCAGCGTCCCACATGCCACAACTAGAAGGACCCACAACGAAGAATATACAACTCTGTACCGGGGGGCTTTGGGGAGAAAAAGGAAAAAATAAAATCTTTAAAAATATATATATATAAAAAGACTTCAAGGAAATATTTGTATCATATGAAAATTTAATGTTAACTCTTTAATTTTAGAAAGCCTTTATCTAAATGAATTAAATATATAAAGATCTCAATTTCAGAAAAAAGCAAATTATTTGGACTGCAATGTTCAAAAGGGAAAATCTTGATAAATATCACAACAATAAAGAGATCAAGGATGAGAAATTGCAACCATTTTTTGCAAAATGGAAAGTGGGTAGAGAAGTGGTGACTGGGGACAGAGTGAAGAGGGAGCAGGGGGCCTCGAACATGCAGAGTGGACTGACTGATCCGCCTACTGAGCCCCACAGTTGGACTCTGAAACATCTAGGAGTGAGACTGTGGCTGGAAAGAGTTCACAGGCAGGGTGTACACAGAATTCAGTCACAGCTGTCTCTCTCCACCAGGTCCCACTCCCTCCTTCCTATACATGGAAACACACACACATGCAGAATCCCAGAAGTCAAGCATCTATTGCCCAAGTTAAAAAAGAAAACAAAATCTGTTTCCTTTTCCAGAGAAAATGAACCACTTCTCTAGGGAGAATCCAAGAGTGTGCTACAGCTGCCCCAAAGCCTGCTTTCCTTGGTAGGACTTCCAGCATGATGGCTGGCTCCCATCCTACTCACCCTAAAGCCAAGCAGGCCAGTGGAGAAACTCTGCTCACGTACATAAAGCACATAGTTGTTTATTTTTATTGTCCCATTTTTAAACATAAATAGATAAAAAGAGATTACTTGGCATTGAGCAAAGCCTATAATATGAAAAAGAATGATCACAAAGTATGAACAGAAATGACCATCAAAGAAAGACAGAATTGAAGCTACAGAAAATAAATTAAGTAATCTCTAATAATACCTCATGAATATTTCAGAAAATATTGTATCCATAAATTATGAACAGGATGCTATTAAAAGAGGAGGGTCAATCAGAGAACAAGAAAAACTCATGGAAATTAAAATAGTATAGCTAAATAAAGAACAACCACTAGTAAACAAATATACAGGAAAATGAACAGCACTACAAGTATGCAAATTATGCAAATTAACACAAAATGCCTTGCTTTGTTTCACTATTAAATTAACAAAAGCAAAAGAAAATTCTAATAAAAATACTCAATGTTGGGGCTGGCCCCGTGGCCGAGTGGTTAAGTTCGCGCGCTCCGCTGCAGGCGGCCCAGTGTTTCATTGGTTCGAATCCTGGGCGTGGACATGGCACTGCTCATCAAACCACGCTGAGGCAGCGTCCCACATGCCACAACTAGAAGGACCCACAACGAAGAATATACAACTATGTAACGGCGGGGGGCTTTGGGGAGAAAAAAAGGAAAAAAATAAAATCTTAAAAAAAAATACTCAATGTTGAGGAAGATGTAGTAAAACTCTGCTTGTAGTATTATATATTTGTACAACTCTTTGAAAATAATTTGGCAATATGTATATAAAAAGAGACATGAAAACAAACTTCTGACTTTGTTTTGTTTCCATCTAGGTGGAAGATAGGAGGAAATTAAACAAAATATAGAAACAACTAGGTGCCCAAATATATTATCGCAATGGTATTTAGAAGAGTAAAATATTGTTCTTGAAGTAGCCGTTCTCGAGTGAGCCCTGGCTATTCAGCATGCACTTCTGAAATATCCACGAAGGAGCACTGAGGATGTTTACAATCTCACCCAACACTACCCTTGCAGAGTCTACCCTTGAAAGTGAATTGTTTTGGCTTTTCTTCTTCACTCAATTACTGGTCAATAAAAGTTGTTCCTAGAAGAAATAAATGCCTGAGATAGATTTTGAAAGATGTGTAATAGTTAAGCAGAGTACGAAAAGTTGGAATTCAAGCCACAGAAAGAGCACAAGCAGGTGTGCAGAGCATAAAATGTATGAAGTGCATGAGAAATTGTAAGCAGCTTGGAGTTCCTAATGCTTAAACCATTAAGCTGGAAGTTGTTCAAGATGAGGCTGGGCGGTAGATAGGGGAGTGCCAGGTCAAGGAGGGCCTTACGATCTACCAGGCTAAGAAGCTTTTATGTTAGGTAATGAAGAGCCATGAAAGCCTTTAAGCAGGAGTGATAACTTCAGATTGTGTTTTGATACATCATCATTACTACCTGAAAAGGAAAACTCTATTCCTCTCTCTACACTCAATACCTCTGGTCAACAAATGTGTGGGGGTTTTCCCACACCAAGCAATTCGACTCTCCAGTAGACACTGACGGGGTGTCCTGCAATTTAACTCAATTCTGACACTATCCACTTGGAGATAGCATCAGATCCCACAGGTTAAGGGCTCAGTCCCACAAGACTGCCCTACCCCCACTTCAGACACCAATTGTAAGTTGAGGTTGTCACCTGAGCTTCTGACCCACCAGCTATGAATTGGAGGTTCCCTTGACCCCCACCTCAGGTTCGATAATTTGCAAGAATGGCTCACAGAACTCAGGAAAGCAGTTTACTTACTTACTTTGTAAGTTTATTAGAAAGTAAGTAAACTTCCTTACTTTCTAATAAACTTACCAGTTTATTAGAAAAGGGTACAATTTAGGACCAGGCAGATGGAAGAGAAGCATAGGGCAAGTTATGTTGGAAGGAGTGAGGAGCTTCCTTGCCCTCTCCAGATGTGCCACTCTCCCAGTACCGCCATATGTTCACCAACCTGGAGACTTGCCAAACTCCTTTAGTTAGGGTTTTTTATGGAAACTTTATTATCTAGGCATGATTGATTAAATTATTGGCCATTGGTGATTAACACAACCTAAAGCCCCTCTCCCCTCCATGGAGGTCAGGAAGTGAGGCTAAAAGTTCCAACCCTCTAATCACATTGTTGGTTCCCTTGGCAACCAGATGCCCATTCTTAGGGACTTTCTAAAAGTCAGCTCAACATAAACAAACATGCAGTTGAAAGGGACTTGTTATGAATAACAAGACTGTCTTTGCTCTTTTTTTGTTTTTCAAATTACTTTTATTTATTTACTTATTTATATTATTGTGGTAACATTGGTTTATAACATTATATAAACTTCAGGTGTACAACGTTATATTTCAATTTCTGTGTAGATTACATCACGTTCACTAACCAAAGACTAATTACAATCCATCACCACACACGTGCCTAATCACTCCTTTCACCCTCCTTCCTCCCTGCTTCCTCTCTGGTAACCACCAATACAATCTCTTTCTCAATCAGATTGTTTGTTGTTTTTTTTTTATCTTCTATTTATGAGTGAGATCATACAATATTTGAATTTCTCCCTTTGCCTTATTTCCCTTAGCATAATACCCTCAAGGTCCATCTACGTTGTTACAAATGGCCAGATTTCATCCTTTTTAGTGGCTGAGTAGTATTCCATTGTGTAAATATACCACATCTTCTTTATCCGTTTGTGCCTTGATGGGCACCTGGGTCATTTCCAAGTCTTGGCTATTGTGAATAATGATGCATTGAACACAGGGGTGCATATATCTTTTAACATTCGTGTTTTTGTGTTCTTTGGATAGATATCTAGCAGTGGAGTAGCTGGATCATATGGTAGTTCTATTCTTAATTTTATGAGGAATCTTCATGTTGTTTTCTGCAGTGGCTGCACCACTTTGCACTCCCACCAGCAGTGTATAAGGGTTCCCTTCTCTCCATATCCTCTCCAACACTTGTTATTTCCTGTCTTGTTAATTGCAGCCATTCTGACGGGAGTGAGGTGATATCTTATTGTAGTTTCAACTTGCATTTCCCTGATAGTTAATGATGTTGAACATCTTTTCACGTGCCTGTTTGCCGTCCGTATATCTTGTTCAGAGACACGTCTGTTCAGATCTTTCGCCCATTATTTAAGTGGGTTGTTAGCTTTTTTGTTGTTGAGATGTATGAATTCTTTATATATTTTGGATATTAATCCCTTATCAGATATATGGTTTGCAAATATCTTCTCCCAATTGTTAGGTTGTCTTTTCATTTTGTTGATGGTTTCCTTTGCTGTGCAAGAAGCTTTTTAGTTTGATATAGTCCCATTTGTTTATTTTTTCTATTGTTTCCCTTGCCTGATCAGACATGATCCTTGACAATATACTGCTAAGACCCATGTTGAAGAGTGTACTGACTATGTTTTTTTTCTAGAAGTGTCATGGTTTCTGGTCTCACATTCAAGTCTTTAATCCATTTTGAGTTAACTTTTGTGTCTGGTGTAAGATAATGGTCTACTTTCATTCTTTTGCATGTGGCTGTTCAGTTTTCTCAACACTATTTATTGAAGAAACTTTCCTTTCTCCATTGGATGTTCTTGGCTCTCTTGTTGAAAATTAGCTGTCCATAGATATGTGGGTTTATTTCTGGGCTCTCAATTATGTTCCATTGATCTGTGTGTCTGTTTTTGTGCCAGTACCATGCTGTTTTGGTTACTGTAGCTTTGTAGTATATTTTGAAATCAGGGAGTGTGATACCTCCAGCTTTGTTCTTTTTTTCTCAGAATTCCTTGGGCTATTCAGGGTCCTTTGTTGTTCCACATAAATTTTAGGATTCTTTGTTCTATTTCTGTGAAAAATGTGGTTGGAAGTTTGATAGGGATTGCATTGAATCTGTAGATTGCTTTAGGAAATATGGACATTTTAATTATGTTAATTCTTCCAATTCAAGAACATAGAATATCTATCCATTTTTTTTTGCATCTTCTTCAATTTCTTTCAATGATGCTTTATAGTTTTCAGTGTACAGATCTTTCACCTCTTTGGTTAAGTTTATTCCTAGATATTTTATTCTTTTTGTGATTGTAAATGGAATTATATTCTTAATTTCTCTTTCTGCTACTTCATTGTTAGTGTATAGAAATGCAACTGATTTTTGTATGTTGATGTTGTATCCTGCAAATTCACCATGTTCATTTATTATTTCTAAAAGTTTTTTGGTAGATGCTTTAGGGTTTTGTGTATATAAAACCATGTCATCTGCAAATAGTGACAGTTCCAATTCTTCCTTTCCAATTTGGATCCCTTTCACTTCTTTTTCTTGCCTTATTGGTCTGGCTAGGACTTCCAATACTATGTTAAATAAGAGTAGTGATAGTGGGCAGCAATGTGTGGTTCCTGTTCTTAGAGGGATAAGTTTCAGCTTCTGCCACTGAGAATGATATTAGCTATGGGTTTGTCATAGATGGCCTTTATCATTTTGAGACACTTTCCTTCTATACCCATTTTATTCAGAGTTTTTATCATAAATGGATGAGGTATCTTGTCAAATGCTTTCTCTGCATCTATTGAGATGATCATGTGGTTTTATTTTCATTTTGTTAATGTCGCATATCACATTGATTGATTTGCAAATGTTGAACCATCCCTGCATGCCTGGAATAAATCCCACTTGATCATAGTATATGATCTTTTTAATGTGTTGTTGTATTTGATTTGCTAGTATTTTGTGAAGATTTTTGCATCTATGTTCCTCAGTGATATTGGCCAGTAATTTTCTTTTTTTGTGTGTTGTCCTTGACTGGTTTTGGTATTAGGGTAATGTTGGCTTCATAGAATGAGTTAGGAAGCTTCCCCTCCTCTTCAATTTTTGGGAAGAGTTTGAGATGGATAGGGATTAAGTCTTCTTTGAATGTATGGTAGAATTCACCAGGAAAGCTGTCTGGTCCTGGACTTTCATTTTTTGAAGTTTTTGATTACTGTTTCAATATCCTTACTGGTGATTGGTCTATTCAAATTCTTTATTTCTTCTTGATTTAGTTTTGGAAGGTTGTATGATTCTAAGTATTTATCCATTTCTTCTAGATTATCCAATTTGTTGGCATATATCTTTTCGTAGTATTCTCTTATAATCTTTTGTATTTCTGAGTTGTCAGTTGTAATTTCTCCTCTTTCACTTCTGATTTTATTTATTTGAGCCTTCTCTCTTTTTTTTTGTGGTGAGTCTAGCTAAAGGTTTGTCAATTTTGTTTATCTTTTCAATGAATCAGCTTTTAGTTTCATTGATTTTTTTCTATTTTTTTAGGTTTTTTTTAGTTTTTATTTATGCTATGATTTTTATTTTTTCCTTCCTTCTACTGATTTGGGACTTTGTTTGTTCTCTTTCCAGTTCCTTTAGGTGCACTGTTAGATTGTTTATTTGAGATTTTTCTTGTTTGTTGTGGTAGGCCTGTATTGCTATAAACTTTCCTATTAAAACCACTTTTGCTGTATCCCATACATTTTGGCATGTTATATTTTCATCTTCATTTGTCTACAGGTGTTTTTGGATTTCTCCTTTGATTTCTACATTGACTCAATTATTGTTCAGTAGCATTTTGTTTAATCTCCACATATTTGTAGCTTTTCTGATTTTCTTCCTGCAGTAGATTTCTAGTTTCATACCATCATGGTCAGCAAAGATGTTTGGTATTATTTCAATCTTCTTAAATTTATTGAGACTTATTTTTTGGCCTAATATGTGATCAATACTGGAGAATGTTCCATGTGCATTTGAAAAGAAAGTATATTCTGCGGTTTTTGGATGGAATGTTCTGTATATATCTACTAAGTCCATCTCATCTAATGTGTCATTGGAGGCCAAAGTTTCCTTATTGATTTTCTGTTTGGATGATCTACCCATTGGTGTAGGTGGAGTGCTAAATTCCCTTACTATTATTGTGTTGCTCTCTATTTCTCCTTTTACGTCTGTTAAGGATTGCTTTACATATTTAGGTGCTCCTATGTTGGGTGCATAGATATTTACAAGTGTTATATCCTCCTGTTGGATTTTTCTCTTTATCATTATGCAGTGCCCTTCTTTGTCTCTTGTTACAGTTTTTGTTTTAAAGTTTATTTTGTCTGATATAAGTATTGCTATCTCAGCTTTCTTTTCTTTGCCATTTGCATGGAGTATCTTCTTCCACGCCTTCACTTTCAGTTTGTGAGTGTCTTTAGGTCTGAAGTGTGTCTCTTGTATGCAGCATACATATAGGTTTTGTTTTTTTCATCTAATCAGCCACCCTATACCTTTTGATTGGAGCATTTAATCCATTGACATTTAAATTAGCTATTGATAAGTATGTATTTATTGCCATTTTGTTACTTTTTTCCCAGGTGTCTTAGTAGTTTTTCTCTGTTCCTTTATTCTTCTCTTGCTCTCTTCCCTTGTAGTTTGATGGTTTTCATTAGTATTATATTTGGGTTTCTTTATCTTAATTATTTGTGTATTTATTACAGGTTTCTGGTTTGTGATTACCATGAGGTTCATGTATAATAATCTACATATATAGCAATCTATACTGAGTTGGTGATCTCTTTAGTTTGACCTTTTTCTAAAAGCTCTACTCTTTTACTCCTCTCCTCCCACATTTTATGTTTTTGATATCATATCTAACCTCTTATTTTGTGTGTGTGTATCTGTTACCCTTTTATCATCGAAATAGGTAATTTTAGTACTTTTGTCCTTTGACCTTCATATTATCTTCATAGTGGTTGATCTGCTACCTTTACTGTATTTCTGCCTTTACTAGTGATTTTATTGCCCTTTTTTTCTTGAGAATTTTCTTATTCCTTTTTGTGGTCTTCTCTTTCCGTCTTAAATAAGGCCCTTTAGTATTTCTTATAAGGCTGGTTTATTGGTGATAAACTCTTTAGTTTTTGCTTGTCTGAGAAAATCTTTATCTCTTCTTCCATTATGAGTGATAATCTTGTCAGCTAGAGTATCCTTGGCTGTAGGCTTTTTCCTTTCAGCACTTTAAATATATTGTGCCATTCCCTTCTAGCCTGTAAGGTTTCTGCTGAGAAGTTAGTTGCTACCCTTATGGGGTTTCCTTTGTATGTAACTTGTTGCCTTTCTCTTGCATCTTTTAGGATTCTCTCTTTATCTGTAATTTTTAACATTTTAATTATAATGTTTCTTGGTCTGAGCCTCTTTGGGTTTATCTTGTTTGGTGCTCTCTGTGCTTCCTGTACCTAGATGTCTGTTTCCTTTCTTAGGTTAGGAAAGTTTTCAGCTGTTATTTCTTCAAATAGATTCTCTGACCCTTTGTCTCTCTCTTCTCCTTCTTGAACACCAATAATATGGGTGTTAGTGTGCTTGATGTTGTCCCAGATGTCTCTTAAACTGTCCTCAATCTTTTAAATTCTTTTTTCTTTTCAGCTTAGGTGATTTCCTCTAGTTTTTCATCCAGCTCACTGATTTGTTCTTCTGTATCATCTACTCTGCTATTGAGTCCCTCTAGTGAATTTTTCATTTCCAGTATTGTATTCTTCTTTTCTGATTGGTTCTTTTTTTATATTTTCCAGTTCTTTGTTGAAGTTCTCACTGAGTTCATCCAAGATCAGTGAGCATCCTTATGACTTTTTGTTTGAACTTTTTTTCAGGTAGGTGGTTTATTTCTGTTTCATTTAGTTATTTTTCTGGAGTTTTGTTCTGTTCTCTTACTTGGAACATATTCCTTTCTCTCCTCATTTTGATTCTTTCTCTGTGCTTATATCTGTGTAATATGTAGATCAGCTACATCTCCCAAACTTGGAGAGGTGGCCTTATGTATGAGATGCCTTATGGGGCTCAGCAGTGTGCTTCCCTCTTGTCACCAGTTTCAAATGTTCTAGGAGTGTCCCCTGTGTGGGCTACATGTGTCCTTCTGTTGTGGCAGGGCTGCTCTTGCTGCAGGTGCCAAGGGAGGCTAGGCTGTCCTGGCTGGTTGGTTGTAATGATCAGCTTGTGGCTGCTATGGACCCTTCAGTCACTTGATCAGGTGTGGAGAGCCACAGCGGAGTTGGCTGCAAAGTCTAACAGCACATTCCTGTTGCAGTTTTTCTGTTAAGTGAGTAGGCCTCCAGCATGGCTGGTTGCTAGGCTCAAGGGCTTACAATTGCTGTAGTCCTCTGACCTACAAGGTTTTTGTCAGCTCTCTCAGGATTGCAACTGAGTGGGGCCTGCCTCAGGCATGGGAGCTCCCAATTGTTTCAGGTTTTGGAAGCTGGGTGCAATCCCCTATGTGGCTGTTTGAGAAGCACATATCTGCTGCAGCTGACAGGCCCCACTGCACACAGGGCCTCATACCCCATGAGCATGGTCCTGCCCCATGTCTGCACCCTGAACCACTGAAGTGGACCCAATTGCCCCACTGCAGAGTCACCACACTCCACCAACACAGGCCTTCTCTTCTCACATGCCCTGCCTGCTTTAGTGGACCCACTTGCCAGGCTGCAGAGGTTCCAGGCACCCCACATAAGTGTGCCCACAAGTTGCCCAATGGCTTGCTGTTGGATGGGGCCAGTCCCTAGGGTGGGCTGCCTTTCCTGGCTGAACTCAATTAAATAGGTGCTCTATTGGGTTGGGCAGACCCCTGGGCTAACAGGCCAGGGAAAGAACTCCAAGGGCCAATGGCATCTGCCAGTGTCTGTGTCAGCATGCCTGTACTAGGTCACAATAATGGCTGCTGCCAATGTCTCAGTCCCTGGAGAGGTGTCACCTCTCATGGAGAGGCACCCAGAGCCTATCATGTGAGCCTCTTTTTACCAAAGGACTATGCACTTTTCTTTCTGGTGATTTTAGGTTGCTTTCTGAAATGGGTGAATTTGTCTGTGGGCCCTTTAAAAGCAGGCTTTTTTTTTCCCTTGTGTCCTACAGATTTCCCATGCATATTCCCCATTGTTGTTAGTAGGCAGCAAAGCCAGATATTATGCCACTTATCTTGGTTGTGCTGAGTCCAAAAGCTGCTTACTGTGGTAATGCTCCCCCACTTAGATAACTCACTTCTCCAGGGAAGACTTTGTACCTTAGGATTTCTCCCAGCCAGCTGTGAGGTGCCACAGCTTGCGAACACGGCTTTTTTCTCTCCAGAAAGGAATTTCTGCCTCTTCTACCTCAGACAACACTGTCCCTTGCCATGGGGGTTCTTTTTATCAGTTTTCAGTTCTCTGTCAGGGGTAATTGTTCCAAGAACAGTTGTAAGTTTTCTGTGTCCATGAGAAGATGTGAGTTCAGAGTTCACCTATGCTGCCATCTTGACACCATCTCTTGTCTTTTCTCTTATCACTTAGGAAATTCCAATGTTTTAGGACCCCTACCAGACCAAATATATATTTCTTATTATAATATTTCCTAAAATAATATTTCATATTATAAATCACAATATCACTACAGATATGGTAGAAATAAATGAAGAGTAGAGGGAGAGGTGGGAGATGGTGAGTTCAGTTTAGGATGTGTTACATACATGGTCATTATAGGGCATCTAAAGAGATGTGTTTAATAGGCAGTTGGATATATAAATATAAAGGGGAACGAATAGGTTAGGGTGAAGAAACATTTCTTCAAGTCATTAGTGTTAAAAGTTAAAACCATAGAAATGATGAGACTGGTATACACTTTACACAAGAGAGTATGTAAAAGAACAAAAATAATGAGTAAAAAAATGGAACTTTGTGAGGCACCCATATGAAAGAAACAGGCAAGGAGAAAGAATCCACAAAGAAACGAAGAAGGAATGGACAGAGGTGGTAGAGGAAAATAAAATAAGAGTAAAATGTCAAATGGAGTAGAGATTTTCAAGAAAATGTCAATAGTGTTAAATGGAGTAGGGGGATTTATTAAGATAGGGACCAAAACATGACCATTGGACTTGGTTCCCTGAAAGTCATTGGTAATTTTTTTCCCTAGCCCTAGTCTCTGTAGAACCTAACTGCAGGAAGTTTGAGTGTTGGAGAGGTAAAGGAAGCAAGAGTCAGCTCCTCTTTAAAAGAAGCTGATTAAGCAATAAAGGAGAGTGATAGAGGCAAGTAGGGAAGAGTATAAGCTTTGTGTTGGGGGGGTGGCTATTGTTATTGCTTTGTTCATTTAAGACTTGGAGACCCTTGAACATATTCATAGGATAAAAAAAACAAACAAGAGAAAATAAAATATGAACATAACAAAAAAGAATATCATCTTGGAGGAGACAGCAAGCTCTGAGATCTAAAGCACAGGAAGTGGAGTCTTAAACAGGAAGAAGTAGACCTTAACCTTTGAGACTTGAGAAAGCATGTAAATATGAATGTAGGTAGATAAACAGTGGGAGGAAGGCAGGGCACAGGAAACAAGTTGAGTCCCTAAACTTCATACCTTTAATTTTTTTGTGAAGTAAGAGGCAAGCTCATTTGGGCAAGAAAGTTGAATACGGTAAGATGTTGAAACATCGCCGAGTCCAAATGAGAAAGGGAGCTGACGGGGTATAATTTAATGATTGTGGTATGGCACTGAGGCCCCAAGATTAGAAACCATAAATGTGTAATAATTCCAATCTGGATGGTCCTGAGGTTTCTCTCTAGCTATTCCCAGCATCCCAAGTGTATCAGAGAAGTGGTCCGTCAGATTGGCCAGGGTGAGATGTTGCTGAGTGGATGTGCTTGAAGGATGTGGTTGAAGAGCTTGGAGAGAAAACAGTTCAGGTGACGAATCACGTAGTTTAAGCTGGGTATATAAACTACTATGTCCAGGGGGGCTAACAGATTAAGGAGAAATTGATCAGTGAAGGGATTTTTATCAAATCAAAGAGTAGGTATAGTAAGAGTAGACCTTTACCTACAACGGGTTTGTATTACTATTATTATAAGAAAAAATAATTTTCAGAGGTTTTTTATTAAGTCTACCATCAATTATAAGTATAGACGTACCTTATATTAATATAGCATTCAGGGATTAAAACATACCATTTTCAGCTTATAGTAAGAAAGATAAACCAGTATTAAATAGAGAATAACAATTTATGATATAGAGAAACACCTTTCCAATGTACATGAAATATGTACCACTCTGTTATTTGCCCTAGACCAAAAAAACAATCTTCCAACAAATTTATTTTAATATTTATACATTTCTATCTATGTGTTAGAGTTACTGTAAGTATCAAAGAAAATGTAATTTTCAGCACACACCAGCAAGGAGTTTTGATTCACCTTGGGCCATGTGTTCTTGGTTTTAACTAAATAGATAGCTGGGAAAATTGTAAGAATTAATTAAAAGATATATGTTATAACATTTAAAAGTTAACACTTTAATGGCATCATTCTGGTAGTCAACGGCATCATTGACTTCAGTGAATTTTTCACTTAGATAGAATGTTTTCAGACGTTTTATTACTGACCAGAGAATATTTAAAGACAGTTCATTCACTCATTTATTTGTTCATTCATTCATTTATTCACTCAACAGCATGTTTTGACTATGTAGTGTCAATAGTGTTGACACTGGGCTAGGGGCTAAGAATCAAAGGTCCCTGTTTGCCTGAGATTTATCCGGTTTGAGGATTGAAAGCCATGCCTCTCAGGAAACTTTAGTCCCGGGCAAATCAGGGTCACCCTACAAAGGTGAATAAAACACAATATTTGCTCACAGAACTTCCCAGACAATTAGCCAATGGCTATAAATTGATGTCGTAATATGAATCCATAATTGCTAACCCAAACCCCTTGAGGCCAGATGTTTCAAAATTCCTCAGATTTTAGAAAAGTAGAATTGAGCATATGCCATATATCATACCAACCCCCTAGTGTGGTCTGAGGAAGCATTCCCATTATCAACAAACACATTACTATTTCCACAGAGAACCCCAGAGGTCAGGTCTTGCCCTCAAATCAATTTGCACCAAATACAAAAGGCTTTTGTTTTTCAGAGCTTTTTAGATTTTATAATTGCAGATAAGGGATTATAGTTCTGCAAAAGCCAAGTGTCCACAGACTGATAGGGGATCAAATAGGAGCCAAAAAAGGAAGAGAGGAATTAGGAAAAGTTTCCCAGTTATGGTGAATCTTGAGCTGGGTTTTGAAGGATAGTAAGCAATTAACTAGGTGAATGAGGAGGTAATAGTGTTTAAAATAACAAGAAATTTACTTGTCACCTTCTGAAATTATTAATATATTTCATAGATTAATCCTAAATTGGATCTTCCCTTGGTTTCCTCAGAAAACATTTAACAAGACGTTCTGCAATGGAAAAATTTACACTTGATGCTTTGATATCAATTTCCAGTAAAGTCAATGCCCTCTGGACCTCCTGAGGAAAACTATTTGAATACTAAAAAGAATCCTCTGTTTGCAGGCAGAATACTGTGTGAGAAATGGTGGAAATCAATACATCTAAGTCATATACAGATATGAATTAATTAAAGTATTATTAACTCAAATATCAAAGTTCCTTCTACTAGAATTTAACTGAATCAAAAGGTGTTTGTATTACAAAAAACTTTTTGCTCTGAAAGAAAGGACATTTTAGGGGGAAAAATTCTTATCTATCATTTTGTGTACCAGCATTAGCATTTGCTTGTTCAAATCTAATAAAGCCCTCTCCATGAATGGATCATTAATAAAATCCTCAAAATGGCTTCTCTCAACATTTTCTTTTTGATTTTTCATGGTTTAATTAGAAACATCTTTAAAAAGACTGGTTTTACTGTGGTAGTATCACATATGCATTTTCAGCAGTATGCTGTTTAATCACATTGGGTTGTAAAGTGAAACTCCCAGTACTTATTGTATTATCTAGTAGAACCCACACATTTTGTATTTTTAGTGCCCCTGAGTCATCATCTTATATTTGTTCATCAACATTTTAACTGCCCCCTTTAAAAACTGTAATTTGATAGTTAATTTTCTAAACTTGTTATTCTTTTATTTCTTTTCAAAGTAATGACGTTTCATATGCCTTGAATATGCTTCATCCTGCACCTGAACCCTATTCTCTAACGAGTCTTAAGTTGCTTCTCTCTTTTTACCTTATGTTATTTTTGCAATTTTTGTTTAGAGGCTTGATAAACACAAATTCTTCCAAGTTTTCATGATCATCAGTAAAAATGAATTTGCTATTTTATGTCACCTTATTGAATAGTTTTAGAATATACATAAACACTATGGTGTAGGATTAAAATTGGTAGCATGAGAGCTAATCGAAGAACAAAATTAAATATATATATAGATACACACATATATATAAAGGATGTGTTGGTTATTTTTGACAGCAGGAAAAATATTCTTTCAAATTATTTTCAAAGGAAAGATTTTTTTCTAATAAAGAATAATTCTAAGATTTTTTAACACTGAAAGAATGGTGGAAAAAATTTGTGGGTTAAATGCTGGTTTGAGAGTTTTTCATTCATTGCTGCTTGTCTGGAACAGAATCAAATATGTATAAAATGAGTCAGAAATCTGCTGATGAAGACTAAGGCTGTTTCCCCCCTACCCTCTAGCTTCCTCCCTCCCTCCCTTGTCATTTCCTCTCTGTCTCTCTCTTTCTCTCTCTCTCTCTTAAATTTCAGAGAAAAAGAGGGAGCAAGTTTGTCAGATAATTATCGTAAGCTCCCTGGAAAGCATGATCCTCTTAGCATCCTCCACCACTCCTAGCTCAGTACCCTATCATGGCCTACATTACGCAGAGTAACAGCTTAGAGCCTAGGTTCTGGAGTACAGCTGCCTTGATTTAGGTCCTGTTCCTGTCTTATTAGCTGTGTGACTTTGGGCAAGTTATTGGACCTTCCTTTATTCTGAAATAGAGTAATAGTAGTAGTATTTCACATATAGGGCTGCACGAATTAAATACTACATTTAAAGCATTTGGAACTATTTCTGACACATAGTAAGAATTTAATCATTTTAGTTACTAATGTTATTATTGTTGTTCCTCTGTTTCATTTTGCTGGAAAGATAAATTCCTTTTCTTTGTAAAAATTTTGTTTAATTTACCCAAGCAACTCTCATTTAAGAAGTTTATTCATTAATTCATTCTTTTATTCAAAAAGTATTATTTGAGCTCTTATCATGTTCCAGGAACTCTACTAGATTCGGGAGACTTAAGAGTAAACAAGAAACACATGGCCCTATTTTCAGACTTGAGACTCAAGAACTAATCCCTAACTGAATAAGCGATTACAGTACGGTGCTACTAAGTGCTATGATGGGAGTGGTGGGGGTTGGTGTGGAGCTGGATCGTGTACACCCAATCCAGGTTGGGGAATACACCTGATAGGAAGCCCCAGCAGGTGACAGTAATATCATCTTGTTGGAGAATACCATGCCTTGCCAATCTGTAATTCCTAAAACGTCTATCCCTCACCTTAGTTGGTGTCTGTAGATTCACAAATTGGGTTTGTTTGACCCAAAGAAGGCCAGGGCCTCAGGGATCTATACACTTAGAAAGCGCCGCAATCGATTTTGATGCAACAGTCTGAAGATACTTCGCAATAAGCCTTAGGCCGGATGGGCAAGACAAAAAGCACTGGCATAAAATCTCAGTGCTGTTGTAGCATATCCAAATTGTAAACATATTGGTACATCATCACAATAGTGCATTAAAGAAGACCTTTCAGGTAAGATGATTTCAAAGAGGTTTACCCCAGACAGGACAATTTATGAATGTCATCACCTTCTATTCCGGAGTACTCATAAACCATGCCAGAAAGATCCAAGTATCCTATTTTAAATGGTTTTCAGGTAAGAGGATTCTGCAGCATTCCTTGATAACACTTTAATGATTATAATGTTCATTACCATCACATTCTTGGGCAAAACCAGGAACTTGATCTCTCTTGCACCCATGCTTTATTTTCTGCAAATTTTTCACCTTCAACAGTTCCTCTAATTTTTCTCTCAACTTCTTAGCTTTCCTCTTGTATTCCATCCCTTTTCTAAACTCTGTATCTGGAAAGTATGTGGAACTCCTTCTCACTAAAATAATGCAGCACTGCTAAGCTTCAAAGAATCGTCACTCTCAAGGAATATTTGTATTTTAAGGTAAGGAAAGGCTTAAAGAAATACAAATTAAATTTTGGGATTTTCGAGACAGCTGACAATGTGCAGCTGGGTAGTTCGGCTGTCCCTTGAACTATCCCACCTTGTATGGCTATGACTGGCAGCCAATGCTTTTTTTGGGTGTCTCATTACTAGGATGATTACTTTTATGCTCCCATCACTGTACATGTGCTGTCCTAGTTTGAGTGGATATCATGTGCGGAAAACTCTATGCTCTGACCGTTTCTGAGGTATGGGGCAGCAAAATGAAATTGTCCACAATGGTTTTAAAAGCCAATTGTTAGTCTTTATCTGCGGCAGAATAATAATAATAATTGTCACCACTTAAATAGTGCCTTTCATCCTCAGACCTCAAGGCAGTCCAACATTGTTACTTCACATTATTTGAGTGAATTTCTTTTGGAAGACAGGGCAAACTGAGAGACACATAATACATGGTTAGCTATGCTAATTTTGTTTTCTTTAACAAATGAAAAATAAATAGGCTGCTAAAACCCTGATAATATCTTGAAGATAAACCCTTTCTAAAGTAGGTTATTCTAAGCAGATGTCTTTTGTTTTATATCCATGTTATTTTTAAAAATTTTATTCACGCAATTTATTCACATAAATCTTAGACTTGATTAATACTCATTTTTTGGGCTTCTATTTTATCAGAGAAACAGAAACAAGCAACTTGCTTGCACACAGAAAAATGGTTTTAATGAACAGTAAAAATTACAGATTTTTAAAGCTTTGCTGCCTTCTAAATTTTATGAGTAAATTTTGCGGAAAACTGTGTAAATAGAGCATAATTATTTTAAAAATAGAAGGCTTTGTTATTAGTCATCTAACTGTCATGGGTATACAAAGCGCCCTGCTGCATAGACAAAGGACTGAAAAAAAGTTACCTGTAGAGATTTTTTGCTATTGAGAGAATAAAAACTAAAGCAATGGGGTGAACTTTTGGTTCCCAGATGCAAATACTGAATGCTAAACCTGGCTAAGGGAAAATCGCTTTAGCCTGATAACCGGATTACTTAGAACAAAAATAGAGAAAATTAAGAACTGAAGAGCAGAAAATTAAGGTGGAATGCAATTTAAAGAGTAAGTAGATGATGTAGGCTTTCATTTTCCTCCCCCCCCAGTGTCCAGCTAATTAAAATTACAATCAAAATGAAAGAGTCTAAACTTGTAAATATCTTTAGCTAATGATTTTGTCTTTTTAATCATCTTCACATTCAAAGTCTTCTTTTATTCATTTAGGTCTTTACAATAAAATGAAATTGTTTTTCCCCTGTAAAAATCTCCCTTTTAATTTTCCTTATCTACTTCTCTTTATATTATATATTCTTTAGTTCTTTTTTCTCTGGCTCTCTTTATGCCTTTTTTTTTTTTTTTTTTTTTGCTTTTGCTTTTACGTTGAACATACCTTGCAAAAGGCAAAAGTTGTGTAGGTGTAGAGGTCGTATATTTTATTTTAGAATTTAACTGCTGATTCAAATACAACTCTTCTAGGCTCCCTAACACACAAAAGGAATAATTACTTGCTACATAATATATGCCTTATAAAATTGCACTTTCAAAAAGTAAGTGGATTCATGGGGCGGGCCCAGTTTCATAGTGGTTAAGTTTGTGCTCTCCACTTTGGCAGCCTGGGATTTGCAGGTTTGGATCCCAGGCACGGACCTACATACCACTCATCAAACCATGCTGTGGTGGCATCCCACATACAAAATAGAGGAAGATTGGCACAGATGTTAGCTCAGGGGCAATCTTCCTCAAGCAAAAAGAGGAAGATTGGCAACAGATATTAGGTCAGGGCCAATCCTCCTCACCAAACAAAAGACAAACAAAAAACTAAGTGGATTCAATTTTCTTATTATAAATGTATCTTCATTACCTTTATCACCAGGAATATTCTTTATATTCCCAAGCAAAATCACAGCTAAAGATGCCACTGATCCATGGAAATTTTGCTTTATATGTGTGTTTACAAATATATTATGCTTCAACCTGTCCTGGAATAAGTATCTAGGGACCCAGGAAATTAAAAGTCACTAAGAAGCATGAAGCCCATAATGGTGGTGCCCTTTATTTAAGTAATCAGGTTCAAGACACATTAATGGGGTACTGCCATCCAGACACCTTGTTGGAGGACTTGTTCCTGAACCTGGAGATGATGAGGGCTTTACAGAGCATCCCATCTCTCTCTTGATCAGTTTCTGCTCTAGCTGCTTAGGCGGCTGTTTGTTTTCCAGCTTACTAGCCTGCAAATATAAGTTAAACCCTGGCTACTAAAAGTGTGGGCAGCAGCATTCTTATAGCCTGGGAGCTTGTTGAATATACAGAATCTCAGGCAGAAAATCAGATATACTGAATCAGAATCTTCATCTTAACAAGATCAGGTAATTCACATGAACATTAAAAGTTGAGAAGTACTCTTTAAGGCAATCACCTCTAAGCACTCTAGATATATGACTACTTTTTTGCCCCTCTGCACTCCTTCATTTCCCACCCATGAGTGGAGAGCATATAATGTGTAAGGTAGGAAAGGAAAGGATTGCCATTCATGCCTTGTCAGGGCAGGACCTAGCCTAGCATGTCATTTCTCATGACCTGAGTCCCTTCCTGATGAGCTGGCTAGAATGCCTAAAGCATGCAGCCTGGCTTAGGTGGTGATGATGGTATGCCGACTAAGGTCAGCCTGTCACAATCAATGCCTGCCTCCTAGGTAAGAGACTCAGCCATGCCCAAGACAAAGCACAAGGACACTGAGGGCATGTATTTGAGGGTAGGGTGGTGTACTTCTGCTTTCTACAGCCAAGGACAGATGCTGCCAGGAAGCATAGGTACCTCTATATCACTTGTGATGTCCAGGTGCACTGCCAGGAAACACTTTGTTCTGCTGATAAGAGAGGAATCTGGTACTATCTCCTCAGAACTCCCTTACATTCATTCATTCCATAAACAACTGGGCCAATGCTAACTGGTTTTCATCTCACCTCTCTGATAAGTTATTTTCAATATCTTTTGATGGTCCTTTTTCCTCTAACCAACATTGAAATGTTTTAGTTCTCAAGGAAACCTCTTCTTTTCTCACTCAATATATTGTCTAGATTCCATTCTCTGTCCAGTCCAAAGGCTTCAATTACCATCTATTTGCAAACTACTTCCACTCATATCTCTAGCCCAGACCTTTTCTCCATGCTTTAAGCCCATGTATCTAGTGCCCATTTTGCATATCACTTGGATGTCTCACAGGCATCTCAACCTCACCATGTTCAATACTGAACTCATAATTTTCCATCATTAACCAGTTCTTTCTCTGCTCATGAACCTAGTGAATAACTCAACTGTGCTTCCAGTTACGCCCACCTTACCTCATAACCTAGTAATCAGCAAGCCTTATTGATCCTATTTTCTGTCTTTAGAATCCTTCCATTTTCCCATCTCCATCACCACCACCCCAATCCAAGCATCATCATAGCTTACCCAGGTTACTTCAATAGCCTCTCAATCGATCTTTCTCTATCTGCTCTAATGAAGGAAAAGCGTGACTTAGCCCTAGGAAAGCTCATTTCAGATTATCGCTAGACACATTCAGTGGCCTATTAGAAGTTAGCAAAAACAGTTATCTAACTAGCCTCTTAATTGATCCCTGCCTTCATTCTGGCCCTTCTATTATCAACACTGCAGCCACTGAGATTTCATATACCAAACAATATTATATACTATGCTTAGAGGGATTTTTTCCCCTAAAAACCAGGTTTTAATCATGTCTAATCATGTCAATCTCCTGCTTAAAATCCCACAAACCCTTACTATTACCTTTATGATAAAATTAAAATTCCTTACATTGATTTTAAGACATTCTAAGAACTGTATCCTGCCTCATACATTAGAGTCATTTTATTCCTCTCCACACTCTTATTCTTTATATTCCAGTTTCTTGAATGTATGATGCACTTTCCTCTCTCAGACTGGCATATTGTCCTGAACATATTGCTCTCCTCTCTTTTGCCTAATTAACTCCTACCCATCTCTCTTATCTCAGATTAATTACTTCCTATGAGGCTTAATATCTTATACCTCAAAGTAGCTCAGATCTAGGTTATATGCTTTCTTATCAACTTCTACTTCTCCTTTGTAATAGATACCATAATTGCATTATGTTATATCTACCCCTTCAGGGGGACTGTTATTGTTCACTACTTTGATTCCAGCAGTGACTTATATGTACAAGTATTTTCTCAATAAATATTTCGAACAAAGAAACAAAATATTGAAGGAATGAATAAGTAGAGTATGCCAGGTGCTGAGGATGCAGAAGAATCTGACAGGATGAGATTGCTTCGACTTCTTTCGTCCCACTAATCAGCAAGCTTGATTTGGCTGATGTGGCCAATTGTCCTTCTCCTCTCCCATTGCTCCATGTGTACCCTACCTAAAGCTATGGGATTCACTGGATTCTGACATCTGGTGTAAATAGAAGTGTGTGTGGCCAAGACCTGTTTATAAGCCCATGCAATGGCACACTCTGTAGTGTTGGATAGCTTTATCAAGTAGTATGGTTAGCTAGTACTTTATCAAGTCAGTACAGTAGGCCCAGTTACCAATATTCCCCAACAATACTTTATGACTAATTATATCTGACTGATGGATGCCTTGTGCTCCAACTCATCACCCATGACTCGAGAAAGTCAAACAAGGGAATGTCCTAAGCCTGCAGATGATGAAGTGATGAAGTCCTCAGCAGTGGTCATCTTCATATAGCATGCTTCTTTATGAGTGATAGCCTGGGTTGACCTTCCTGATCTACCAAAGTAACTTAGGTTTGTTTAAAACCCACATTGTCTGGATCTGGAGGCAGTTCACCTTACAGCTGGAACAATGTCCACTTCAGCTGCAGTTTGGGGCAGTGTGGGGATGGGTCTGACTTTCTCCTATCACCACAGGACCATGGGTCCTGCTCAGAATGGGTGCTTGTACGATCCATTATGTTGAATATTTTGTTCAAATATGTTCAAGGTTTCAACATATTTCAATTTATAGGAAAATATGATATTCATTCTTTTCACTTGTATTTCATTGTAAACGCATATCATTTGTAAAATATGACACTCATTTATATCAGGTCATTTTCAGACTCCAGAGTATGTAGGTTATTTATCCATCTTTTCATTGGTAACTTTTTGGCTCTAACATGACTGAAAACTGATAAAATTAAGGCAAAATGTATAAATATGATAGTTCATTCAAGAAGTATTTATTTGAGTTTCTATTATGTTCAAGGAACTAGTCTAAGTGCTGTAGATATGGCATAAAATAAAACAGAAAAAATATCCTGTTCCGTGGAGTCTATGTACACTCTTGAGGGGAGAGACAGACAATAAGCAAAACAAACAAGTTAAATGTATAGTTGTTAGAAGATAATAAGTCTAAGGGAAAAAATAAATCAGGCTAAGGGATATAGGATGTGGTGGTGGTGGGCTACAATTTTAAATAGAGTTGATTGAGAGTTCTTTCTGAAAAGATGACATTTGGGCAAAGACTTGAAGCTGGGGGGAGAGAGAGAAGCCATCTGGGAAACCAAAATTCCAGGCGGCAGCAATGACCAGTACAAAGCCCTGAGACAGGTGCCTGGTGTGTTCCAGGAACAGCAAGAAGAGAAATGTGGCTGGTGAGCAAGGAGAATAGTAGGGGATGGGATCAGAGAGGAAAAGGAGGTGCCAGGAGAGATCCTGTTAGCCTTGTAAACTATTATGAGGACTTTGGCTTTTACTTGAGTCAAATGGGAAGCTAGTGGAGGGATCTGAGCAGCATAATGTGATTTCCATTTAAAAAGAATCTTAGAGGCTTCTGTGCTGGTAATGGAGGGCCAAGGGTGGAAGCAGGGATCAGTTAGAAGACTAGTTAGAGAATTATTTTTGCTAACTTCCTAACTAGGCTATTATATGTCTCCAGTGATCATTCTAAATAAGCTGTGTTAAGGGGATGAATTTTAAGTCTTATTTTTCATAGAGTGATGGACCTGGTGGAGACGCATTAAAAATAAATTAAACAGGCTCAACATACTGCTCTTTCTTTTCTAAAAGTGGTAGAGTTTCCATGTGGAAGCTGAGAAATGTTAACGGCAGTTCCTTGGCAGAGGATAGAGATAGGGCACTGCTGGGTAGAAAGGACCCAGTCATGTTTTTACAGTGCAGAAAGGCTCTCACTTTTTCTTATCATGCTATTCAGATAATCTGGAAACCCGTGATATTCATTCATAAATTCATTACACAGTTATTTCCTTAATTCCTAATATTGTGCAACATAGTTTATGCATAATCAGTTGATTTAGGGGATAGAAAGAAATATACATGTTCCCAGCCTTAAGGAAATTATTTATAATATAGTTAATTTCATGAGGTATGATTATAATGGAATAAGAATAATTTTTATTAGGGAATCAGACTTATTGTCTAACTTACAATAACATACCACATATTTATGATGTGATATATGATCTGGTTCCCTAAAATTTTATATTTAAGAGTTACTGTAATCAGATTGTGTTTCATCAAATGATTTCACCAGATTTTATGCCTAATCATTATATATGGTAACAGAAGTTGACCTTCAATACAGATATAGATTGCTCTTGCAAAATAAAAGACAGCAGTTAAAGAGTGTCTATAGTTAGATAGTGAGATTAGAAATGCTCTTTGGGATATTTTCTTAAAGGTTAAAAAAAAAGCAAACAGGGTCTATACTAACAACCTGAAGCACTTTATCCTGAATTTCCAGACTTAAAACTTAAGTTCTAAAGTATCTTAAAATAGCTAAAATTTGATATAAAAGTCAATTTTAATGCAAGCCAAATAATGAAAATGTTTCTTAGCTTTGATCTGTGGCCTATTATTAGCGCTTGTTAATCTCACTTTAGAATTTGTTATGATAAAAAATTTTACAATAAGCACCAAACTGTGTCATAAAAGTCAATGCACGTGCCGCATATATATGTATATAAGTATACATACGCATATATATATTTACATATGGAAGATCATAGCTAAACCTGGGTCTCATGATTCCTCTCCTAGTGCTTTGTCTCACTCATTTAGACTCAAAGAACAAAAGGATCAGAAGAATTGTCTGTCTAGTCCAATCTTCCCCTTAGTGGAAAGTTCCCTCTATACAACTCAGCACAAATGAATAAGCCACCCATAATCTGTAAGTGGCCATTAAAATTACATTGAGTAATTTTTAAAAACTGTTATTCTAGATCAGACTTAAATAATCTTATTTGGAACTGGTTAAAATGGACTAGTTTCTTGAATATCAGATCATTTTCAGATCTATATGTGTTGCTATTATTGAACAAGTCTTTCAAAATATAATGCTCAGAATCTTTGACATATCCCCTAAGATATATAAGCCTAAAGCAAATAGCATGATATTTTGAGGGTTGTTTAAAAAAATAGAGTTTATCAAACCCTGCCAAAATCTTTTATGAATGGAGTAAACAGAGTGTTTTTTTCAGGGGAAATATTTTCTGTGACATTATAAAGCAGCATTTGTCAAAATGAAATCTATTTGAACTCAAAGGTTCAGTTTTTAAGAGGACTCTATCAAAAATTCTAGTACTAAATTAACTAACATTATTAAAAGAATAAAATAATTTATAGTGCAAGAACTGTCCCACCAACACCATAGATTAATTTACACTTTCCTCTTCATTAACAATTTCAGTATTTTTCCATATGATTTCCAACTGCGGATGAAACCTCCTCTAAAAAATGATTACTACTATTCCTTCTCTAGTATAGTCTTAATTGTATATTTTCTATGCTCCCTTGCTGAATCCCAAGTTAAAGTAAAGCATTCTAAAGGTGTATTTTGTTGGTTCTAATACTTCTGGGTTTTAAAGTTCACTGTTTTTGCCTCCTGGCAAAAATGCCTTTGCAGTACAATTCAGTTTATGTTTTCAAAGAACAGAAATACAAAATTAAAAGTCAAACTGCTACTTTTCATCTCCAATAAAAATATAAAATTTATCAGTAAAATCTTGGATTTAGCAATTCAGAACCTATACATATGACTCAAATCAAATTAAAGATTTTAACATCTCTTTTATATCAATACGCTCACTGGTAAATCCAGCATGTCAGAGTACAAAAGTATTTGTTGGCGGTTTTTTAGTTTGGGTAAGGAAACAGAACAAATGCACATGAAATAAGTAAAAACACTTTCAGAGAAACATCAAGTGCAAATTACTATAATGCAGAGTCTTCAAATAGCACAAAATCAAGGTGTAGATTAAGGGTGGATTAAAATTAAGGTGCAATTAGAGTGATTTAAAAAACACTTTTTGGAGATGAGTTTTGAGCAAGTTTTGACAAAGTTACAATATATAAATTGGCACGCGAGAGCAAGGATTTCCAGTGAGAAGAGTAGGGCAAGGACCTACCCAAGGAAAGGAGAAATTATAAGATGGGTCAAGAAAATACTAACGGCCAGAATAGAGGTTGACTGCAAGATATACCACTTTTACCCCATGCATTCCTCTAATCTTTTAATCCCCTTTCAGCCCGTCACTTATCACTTCTTCACCTATTCAGTATAGACTCTATGGTATATCACTGCAAACACTCTGTGGCCAGAACGCTCAATGCCTTAGATCCTGTCTTGTTCCATTACCCTCTGTCGGTGTCGCAATCCAATGTACACATCAGGATAGATGCGGAGAGGGCTGATGGCCACTCTGAGTTTATTATAACCAGCGTTTCAATATATACATAGCTTACAGCTGTTAAACATACACAGGTGTTCTGGATGAAGTAATTAGCGAATGCCAAGAATTCCTAGAGATTTCTCAAGGAACCCTCCCTTGGCCTGTGTTTTGATATTATCATGTTATTGTTGTGCCCATATATTTTTATCTTGGAGCAGGCAAGATCTCTTAGGCAACGGTCCCTCCTGCTCCTGATATCGATATTGTTTCTCCATCTGTGCCCCCAGGCGGCCGCCGCCTGGCTTAGGTTGCCCCCCCTCTGCCGGAGGTCTTACCCGTCATTGGCTAACTGGCCTTCTCACCTCGGGGTCACAGTTTGTTGGCAAGCTTTTTCCAGTGATTATTAACCCTTCCTGTGTCAGGGGCGGCTACACCCTCCAGGCATGGCAAGTTTCCGAAATCAGTGGAAGGAGCTTTGTAGCCAGGCCTGTAGAGTGGTTGCTGGTAAACTGAACAAAGGTGCTCAAATGTGACACATCTTTCTAATGTGACTCACAGTCCTGCTCTCACGCTGCTTCCTCTTCTGTCTTTTCATCATAATCTTAACAACTTTCATATCAAACTATTACCTCAGTAAAAAATTTTTTGGAAAAGTTACCAGTGTTGGAAAATAGAGAATTTTCTCAGAGAAAGCCACAGTTCCCTTACTCTCTATCCAACTTCTTCCTGCAAGCTATACGTTTAGTTATAGCTACTAGTAAACTCCCAAATTTGGATCAATTTAGCTTTGCTGTTCTTAAATCCAGGATGCTGAAGAAAAAGTCACACCTGCTCATGTTGTAGCTACATAGCCATCATCTCTGGCTTCATCTGACTTTCAGAGCCATTTGGAAAACATTCTGCATGTCTTCTGTCTTTTTGCAATGTTCTCTCCCATTTTCCATTTTCTCCCTTCTAATGGCCCTCCTCAGGTCTCCCACCTAACACCACTCTGTTGATGAGATCATTGATCAAATACTGAACCAGAAGGTCATTCTCTCCGCTTGATTATTAAGGAGCTTCTTCTCCCTTGTGGGTCTTCTGCCTAGTATTTGCTTGAGGCACAAACTTTTCCAAGCTCTGGGACTATTTTAAGAGATCCACCCCGTACATACACCCCTTCCATAAGCTGGCTGTTTAACCAATCCTTTGATCTTGTTCCTTCCAAATCCTAGAGAATCCATACCATTATCCCCTGCCCAGGAATCAGTATATATCTTTATCTAAGGCCAGCTCTTCCATGAAACGTGTCTAACTTGTAGAGCACAAGTTCTGCCTGCTAAGATGATTTCTATTGTCCATTGTCCTAAGAGCCAGTAATCTTCTTCCATCTGGTATAGGCATATTGTGTGCAGCCATCCTTAAACCAGGATGTTCCACTACATCCACCACTTAAATCAGGATGTAAAATAAACTTTTACATCATCAATTAATTGCTCATAGGAAACTCCCTCTAGACTGTAGATGTGAGTTGAAACAAGTGTGGTGGTTTGCAGAGGGCCCAGGAATGTAGGACCCGTTTAGTTATTAAATTACTGGGCACCACAAACTTTATGACTGTGTTGAGTGAATAGCACACAGTTCATTACTGGCAGCATGAGCCAAATGGAATCCTATAGTCAGTCTCCTCCAGAGCTAATATCAAGTCAGGAACTTTTCCACAAAATGTTAGTTACTGAAGAGGGCAAGGCCTTTGCCTAAACTTGGGGATCCTTCTCTGTGTATCTCCTACCTGGAGTTAGCAAGTCCATTCAGTATCTCGGTCTGTTACAGAAATTTCAGGCACTGTGCTGGCTTCCAGGTCATAAGGACCAGTTGACAGTTACTTGCATTGAAACCCTGGACCAGGTTCCAAGCTTTCTTTTATCATGGACCCCGATTATAGATGGATAAAATTTGGATGACCTTGTTAATGGTTAGAGTAAAACATACAAATATGTTGTATCTAAAATTTAGACACCCATTTTGAAAGGAGTACCCTGGAATGCCACTGATCCTCAAACACCCAGGCCCTCTACTGTCACATCACAGCTCTATTTTTACAGAATTTCACAGTCACACCTATATGACTTACGAAAGCATCTAGGAGCATTTCCATTTTTTGATCTTCATGTCGAATTAACATGATGTTCTGTGGCTATTGGATCAAACTGACGTACCACTTGGATCAAAGTAGTAATGTGATCAAGTTCGCAGAAAACTAGACTAGCACAGAGCCAGGAAGCTGGTGTATCCCTGAGGCACGACAATAAAGATTTATTGGTGCTAATGTCAACGAAGGCAAACTTCTGGTAATGCCTATAAACCAAAATGTTCTGGCAAGATCAGTAACTGCACCGTAAGTGCTAAAAGATACATTAGTTTATTTATAGTAAGTATAAAAACCTGCAGTAGCAGCTACAACTGGAGCCTCAACTGATTTTATTTTCAATAACCCACTGTCACTCTCCAAGATTTGTGAGATTGCAAAAGTCGAATCAGGCTATTAAACTGATCACCAAATTCACACTTTTCAGGAAGCAACCTCCAGGGTTGTAGTGCTCCTGTTTATTCCCTTTTTTAGCAGGGAAGGAGAGTGCCAAATGGAGTCCACTTGGCTCTTCCTAAAATAATAGCCTTTACTTTATAGGTGAAATAAGAAACTGTGTGGGATTCTGCCAGTTCCCTAAAATATCCATTCCAACAATTCACTAAGCATCTGAGAAGATGACCCCAAGATAGTTTTGGGGGTCTCACTTGGCTTACCAGGCAATAAACTCAAGTCAGAACTCCATTTGTCACCTGGGCTCCATCATCACCCCCAGCTCTAACCAGCTGACTACAGTGGAAATACAGGTCCCCAGGAATCAGTGATAACATTGAGCCAATGTCCAATATTTCCTGAGTTTAAGTATTTCCCTTTCTTCAATGCCCAAGTATTCAGGTTAACGACTGCCAGCCCCCTTAGGAAAGACAAGGCAGAAAGTTCACAGTAGGCCTGTGTAGTGTTACAGGAGGATCTTTCCTCATAGGTATTAGCCTCCCCCTCATTGGGTGATGCTAGGTCTGTGAACCCAGAATTCTCTAGCACTTTGGCTCCAGTGAGGCCTGTGTTCACCAGACCTAAAATAGCTTTGGTTAAATAAATCAAGACACACCTTAATTGGCTGTCTGTCTATTTCATTCCTGGGGACCCCATGATTAATTAACCACAGCCAGAGATTTCTGCTACTGAAGCCATTCCCTGATCCCTGAGTGTAGCATCTGGCTATTAAAACAATACCCACTTTGCTTCAGACTGTTAACAGTCATCACCTGGGCCAGGCCTCAGCTGGCTTCTCAAATCCCCACTGAGATCAGGAATACCATTTTTATTGTAGCTCCTTCCACAAACATTCCTGGCCCAGAAAAAAAGCCAGCAAAGCAGTTTTAAATATTTGGGTATTTCTCTTTTTGCTCTGTTTTTATTGGCAAGGGAGAGAAGTCTTCAGGGCCCTGGCAGGAAATAGGGTGAGACACATGATCCATTTAATCTTCTTTCTTATCTCCCAAAGTCTTTAAATTCTTTCCTCTATTGTGTGCCAAGGAGCTTCTGGCCTTTTATTTTACCAAAAGAGAGAAACAGTGGGTTCCTGTTTACTTTTGCAAACCCAGAAAAACTTTAAAACTATAGCCAACTGCTTGAACTACCATACTGAATCCAAAATGTCTTGTGAATAAACCCATTATGATAAATATAGTTTAATTGTATTCAGAAAAAAAAAACTTAGACTTACAACACTGGCTACACATTAAAATAATGTGAGGAGTTTTTAAAAAATATGATGCTTATCACACCTTCCACTCCCATATATTTAAATCAGAATCTCTGGGGTTGGACCAAGCATCTGCATTTTCTCAAAACTGCCCAAGTGTTTTTGATCCACAGTGAGATTTGAGGATGACTGCTGCAGAAGTTATCATTTACTCCCAAGGTTTCTATTACCAACCACACACTAATGATGTACATTTATAAATCCTTCTAAGATCTGTCTTCTAAGCTTCAGCCCCCCAAACATTTGTCTCTTTGCCTCTCTCCCAAATTTTCCAAGAATCTGGAGGCTTGCACAGTATAAAAGGGATTATTAAATATTTGTGCTTACCATGTGCCAGGAACCGTGCCAAGGTCAAAGTAAACAAACCAACCCTGGTCCTTACCTTCTTTGTGTAGACATTTGACTGCCTATGGCAGGGTTTCTTAATCTCAGCACTATTGACATTTTGGGCTGGATTATTCTTTGTTGTGAGTGACTGTCTTGTGTATTGTAGGTTGTTTAGGAGCATTCTTAGCCTCTATTCACTAAATTCCAGTAGCATCCTACTCCCTCTTGTGATAACCAAAAATGTCTCTACATATTGCCAAAGGGCCCCTGGGAGTCAAAATTGCCATTGGTTGAGAACCACTGGTCTATGGTCATCTTTACATGAATTTTCCACGAGAACTTACATTTTAACATGTTATGTACTAAAGATATTAATTATCTCTTCATTGTTCTTGGTATCTGTACCATTATCAAGACTTCACCAATCTAGAAATCTCTCTTTTCCAGGGCCACTGCATATGCTTGCAAATTGGTTTGTTCAAATCAGTATTCAAGCAAAGTTTCATACTGCTCGAGTGTTATGTTCCCTAAGTCTCTTTTTATCTTGAACAGTCCTTTCCCTTCCTGCCTTTTTTTTTTTTTTTCCATGCCATTGACTGGATGAAGAAATTGGTTCAGGTATCCTATGGCACATTTGACATTCTGGATTTGCCTGATTGTTTCCTTCTTATCTCATTTGGCTTGTTCCTCTATCCTTGTTTTACCAATAAACCAGAAGCTATATCCAAAAGCTTGATTAGATCATATCAAACTCTTCTGGTGCTGTACTTCATATTGCAGCACATCAGTTCACAAACAAAGTGTGAGTGTTTGGCTTTTAGCAAAGAGGTATCTGGTGCTGATAGCCTGATTCCACCATTATAAAGTTGATAATGTTTCATCATGTGAAGATCTATTTCACCATAATATTTCATATAATGGTTTGAGTATCTGTTGATGCTTACTGCCTAAGTCAATTATTTATTTGGGAGTTATAAATGGTCATTTTCTGGAGGTTCATTTTTGACACAAACAATTTGAGATGGCAGACAGATATATCATGTAGTAATTAGGCATGCAAGTATGAAAGTTGGGTAAGAAAGATACATTTAGAAGTCATCAGTATATGGCTGACATTTAATATCCATAGACTAAGTGGGATCACTAAGGGAGAGGGTAGATGGAGAGAAGGGTCCAGTAGCGAGCAATGAGACATCCCAACTGTTACAATGGGATGAAGAGGAGTCAAAGGAGGCATGAGAGTCAAGGACCTACCTCGTTAATATCATTTCTCATAACTTGTTCCTCAGCATCTTCCCTGGACTATGGCAATCATCTCCTAATTGATCTTACTGCCTCTAATCTTGCCTCTTCTAATTCATGTGCCACAGAACTCACTGAGAAGCTTTTCTCAAAGTTAAATCTATCTGATCAGTTCCTAAATTAAAACCCTTTAATAGCTCTTCACTGTTTTAGGATAAAGTCCAAATATCTACTGTTACCATATGAGACTTTTTCTGATGTGTTTCTTTCCTACCTGCTCAGCCTCACATGTTGTCATTCTCCATCCCTTACAAGCACCTCATGGAAGTTTCCCCAAACATTCTAAGCTGTTTAATGCTTCTCTAACTTTTATTCAGCTTCTTTGTGGGAGAAATTACTTCACTTGGTGAACACTTAACCCATATTTTAGGATTGACCTACAGGCAACTCACTTATTAAACCTTTCCTGACCCCACCAAGGTGGAATTGATCACTATATTCTGCCCCTACTGTAGTGTGTGTTTGTGTGTGTGTGTGTGTGTGTGTGTCAAAATGTGACCTTTATGCACTGCTCTACAAACTGAGTACAAATATGATCATTTATTTTCTTCCCAATCACCTAGAGTAGAACTACTCTAGGTGAACTTAAATGCCATACTAGAAAAAAAGGCATTTCCCAATTTTCTCCCTTCCCTAAATTTTCCAAGGTTCTAGAGGATTACACAATCTAAAAAGGATAATCAGAAGGATATTTACTCTGTGATAGTCATTACAGCTGTTAAAAAAATATTCTGGTTCTCCTTCTAAGCACATAGTGTGCATAGAATTTTCTGTTCCCTTGAAGAAAGAAGTGGCCATGTTACAGGCTTTGGCCAATGAAATTAGGCAGAAATGACATGTTTCACTTACCTGTAGAAGCCTTTAAGGCCTGGTACTTGATTTGTCCTTCCCTTTTCTCTGTTGTAGTTGTTGTAAAGGCACAAATTGAAATGGAGTCTTCATCAGCCTGTGTGGCAAGCATTTAAACCTGTGTTGGAATGTAGTGTGAGCAAAAACTAAAACTTTTTTGTATTCAGCCACTAAGATTTTGGAATTGTTTGTTAGCACATAACAATATAGCCCATTCTGCCTGATATACACACTAAGCAGGGAGAGTATAGAGTCTGATGATTCTAGTAAGTAAGGCTGGTAACCAAGCCTGGCAGCTGAAGAGTCTTACTGCACATCCCTATAGAGCAGTCTTGGCATATTTGACATTTTGGTCTGGAAAATATGTTTGTTGAAGGAGGCCATCCTATGTATTGTAGGATGTTTAGTAACATCCCTGGCTTCCACCTACTAGACCCTAATAGTACTTTCCACCCCAAGTTGTGACAACCAAAATGTCTCCAAGCATTGCCAAATATCCCCTGGTGGTCAACATTGCCCCCCCAAAAAGGGGAAACCACTGTTTTAGGTGATACATGTCTAATTTGATACAATTCTTTACTTAGACTGCTATAGACCTTTGAGAGAGAAATGTCACTCTGTCAGAGCTGAATTCTGCCAGTGTGCCTTTGATGGGTTCCCAGAATCGGAATTAAGTCTTGGCTCTTCCAAGGCCACAGGGCTCAAAACACCCTACTCCCCACCCATGGCACCTCCAAAAGCACGGCATTAAAGCTAGTTTAGATGTCTGTTTCCTGTAATCCTGGATCTACTATCCTTGGACATCCATAACATCAGGAATGGGGTAGCTATCACTTTTGACCCTGAAAAAATATCTAATTATATTACACATACCCTTTCCAGGACAACAGATGTACCAAGCCCTTTTTGGCTCAGGTAACCTGATGGGACTCCAGACAAGCTACACATTTCCCTTTTGGAAGGGGAACAAACTTCAGCACATCAGAGTAACTTGTCCTCTATGGAAATCATTCTTATTACAAAAGAGAGAGAAAAAAACCTTACAAGTTTAATTCCTCGTGGGACATCCTAATGATAATAATTACTACTAACATTATTATTACTAATAATTGCTAACATCTGTTGAGAGCTACGTGCTAAGACGTTACATATATCTCATTAATCCTCACAACAATCCTAAAAGCAGATGTTTTTAGTATTCCATATTTTGTAGCTAAGGAAACGGGAGCACAGAGGAGTTATGTAACCTGCCCAAAGTTACACACTAGGAACTTTTTGAGTCTGGATTTAAATCTATTCTGTTTGACTCCTAAGACCCTCCTCCCCCTTAACTACTTCCATTAAAAATGTAATCAAGTGAAAGTTCCACTTCTGGAAAGGAGGCAGGAGGACCTGTTGGACACCATTCCTCAGTGGGGCAATCACAACTAGTGAAATTTCTTTAAAAACATTTAACATCTCTGGAAATCGTCTTAAGAGAATACAGTAGTTCCACCTTATCTGCAGTTTCAGTTACCAGCAGTCAACAATTGCCTGAAAATATTAAATGGAAAATTCCAGAAACAATTCATAAGTTTTAAATTACATGCTGTTCTGAGTAGTGTTTTGAAATCTTGAGCTGTCCTACTCTGTTCCTCCTAGGATATGAATCATCCCTTTGTCCAGCACATCTATGCTATATATGCTACCCGCTTGTTAGTCATTTAGTAGCTGTCTTGGTTATCAGATTGACTGTAGTGGTATCATAGTTTGTGTTCAAGAGACCCTTATTTTACTTAATAATGGCCCCAAAGTGCAAGAGAAGTGATCCTGGTAATTCAGATATGCCAAAGAGAGGCCATAAGGTGCTTCCTTTAAGTGAAAAAGTGAAAGAAAAAAATAAGGAAAGGAAAAACTCATATGCTGGTGTTGCTAAGATCTACGGTAAATTTTCTTACAATATATTGTTTTAATTGGTCTATTTTATTATTAGTTATTGTTGTTAATCTCTTACTGTGCCTAATTTATAGATTAAACTTTATCATATGTATGTATGTATAGTATACATCGCGTTTGGTACTATCTATGGTTTCAGGCATCCACTGGGGTGGATACCACCCATGGATAAAGGGGGACTACTGTACAGCAAAGGAAGAAATAGTTATTCAAGAAAATCTAGTAAATCTTGGTAAGAACAATGTGTCACTTGAGCCATGACCTGCTTGCTCTCTCTATCCCAGCTTCCCAGCTCTGCATGATGGAAGCTCCATTTTGGATGAGTGTTGCCAAGAAGATGGGGCTCCTTTTCTCCCCAGCTCACAGTCAAAGGATACAATATCTCTTTGGGAGGGGCAGGCCACCAGCATTTCTTATTCCCTTCAGCTTCACGTTGTAGATGTTAAATTCTGGCAAGAGTAGTTGAGAAGTCATAAGTTCCTTTCTTTCATCCAGCCCCCACTCATAGGATGGAGGTTGTACCTTGGCACAGCATGGCCTGCAATACTGGGGTCCTACTCACCCTCACCCAGCTTGCTTGAAGTGTGGAGGTCCAATGCTGAGAACAAGACGAAAAGAAGATATACAAATGGCCAATAAGCACATGAAAAGATGCTCATTAGCCATAGGGAGATGCAAAGAAACCACAATGAGCTACCATTTCACATTCACTAAGATGATTAATCAAATAGGGATATAACAACAAATGTTGGGGAGAATATGGAGAAATTGGAACTGCCATGTACTGCTAGTCAGAAAGTAAAATGGTACAGCATTTTGAAAAGCAGGATGGCAATACTTCAAAAGGTTAAATATCTCTAGAATTACTGTATAACTCAGAATTTCACTTGGGCATATACTCAAGAGAAATGAAAACATATATCCACATAAAATCTTATACATGAATGTTCATAGCAGCGTCATTCTTAATAGCCGAAAAGTGGAAAGAACCCAAGTATTAATCAACTGATAATTGGGTAAATAAACAAAATGTTGCATCTTCATGCAATGGAATAATATTCAGCCATAACTGAAGTACTGATCGATGCTACCGTATGGATAAACCTTGAAAACATTAGGTTAAGTGAAAGAAGCTGGTCATAAAAACCCACATATTGTATGACTGTATTTATATGAAATGTCCAAACTAGGTAAATATATAGAGACAGAAAGTAGATTAGTGGTTGCCTAGGACTGGGGTTGGGAGTGAGGGACATGAGGAGTAACTGCTAATGGATATGGAATTACACAATTTAAATGGGTAAGTTATACATGAACTATATCTCAATAAAGCTGTTAGAAAAACATAATCAAATGTTATTGTGGATTCTGGTACTAGACAGTCAATCGTTGAGAGTAGGAGCCATGTCTCATTTATTTCTCTATTTTCTTCATTTATCATCAAGGTCTAACACAGAGGGAAAGAGTATGGATTTTGGAATTAGATCAACCTGAGTCGGAGTCCTGGTGTTGTGAGACACTAGTTTTGTGGCCTTGGGAAAATCATTTAAGCTTCCTAAACCTCAGCTTCCTCACCTATATAATGGAAATGATAGAACTAACATCATAGAGTTGTCATAGAGATTCAGTGACATAATGCATGATGAACACTTACTACAGCACCTAGAACATAGTGAGTTCTCAGGAAATGTTGTCTCATTTTCAGCAGGTGCTCAATAAACAAAAGGTAAGAAGGCAATATAATGTATGTGTGAACGATGGGCTTTGGGGATAAGATTTTGAAAAAATCTGAATATGGTTATGGTGTTGAATTTCATACTGCCAGGATAACTAGGAAGTTACTACATATTCTTGAGTTGGGGAATATAAGAAAAACTTCTGAGGTGGAGAAATTGTGAATAAGACCCTTTTAGAGAAGTTGTTGCCAGCCCTGGTGGTCCAGTGGTTAAGACTTGGCACTCTCACCACCATAGCCTGGCCCAGGTTGCTTCCCGGTCAGGGAACCACACCCCTGCTCTGTCAGTTGTCACACTGTCATGGCTGCATGTTGTGATCCTGAAAGCTGTGCCACCAGTATTTCAAGTACCAGCAGGGTCGCCCATGGTGGCCAGGTTTCAGTGGAGCTTCCAGACTAAGACAGCCCAGGAAGAAGGACCTGACTACCCACTTCTGACAAAATTGGAGACGAAAACCTTATGAACAGCAATGAAGCATTATCTGATATAGTGCAGGAAGGTGAGAGCATGGCACGAAAAGCCTGGGCAGGATTCCACTCTGCTGTACCCGGGTTGCTAGGCATCAGAATCGAGAACAACAAGAGAAGTAGTATAACAGTCAAAGAAGCAAACTAGAAGAAAACACAAATAATAATTTCTGCCTGGAATCAAGAAGCCATTTCTATCCAAGCCTCAATCTACAAAGCTGTAATTTTTGGATAGTAATCCTTGTCCTAGCCACCTCACAGAATAACTGGAAAGTTCAACTGACATAACAAATATGAATGAATAGATTTTTAAAAATATGCAAATGAAAGTAATCCCCCATTAAATTATTAGTCCTAGACAACAGTAGCAGCTATCATGCACGTGTATTTATTCAAATATTGATGATTGTCACAGGTTGGGTTCCCCAGGAAACAGAGTGTGAGAGGGAAAGTTTATTAGGAAGAAGTTTATTGGGGAGTTCTCTAGGGATCAACTCGTGTCAGGGACCGGAAGGACGCAGGATTGGGTGGCGGGAGAAGTGGGACTGCCATTCAGGCACAACAAGGCCTCCGCTGATTACACAAGAACTCTGAAGCTGACATAGCTTTCCCTAAAACCTTAACAACTTTTAATTCTTGAAAAATTTTGCACTTTTTAATGACTTTTTTCTTCTTTCTGAGACTTTTAAGTGTTCAGAATTAACTTTAAAAATAAGAAAAAAAAGGTAAGAATAATCCTATGCACAATAAAATGTTACTGAAATTTAGCATGAATTTGTTACTGTTTATAGTATTCTTAAGGTATTTAATTTTATTGCTCTTAAGTAAAAGGAGACTAATGAAATGTTTTCAAATAGAAGTTCAGCAGAAAAAAACTCTGATAAATAGATAAAATGATTCATAATTATTTATCCCAGGATAGTTTCAAATTTGTTGAATGTGTTTGAGTGCGGATTCTTAATCTGTAATATCACCTGGGTTTTATCACAGAAATAAATTAAAGAATAATAATGGAGGCTCAGAGCAGTGGTCTTTAAACAATTTTACTCACATATTCACCAGATTAAGTATTTTAATTGCACATTACTCTGTTGACATCTAAAACTTTTCATTATAATTCCAAATAATTCCAAAGGATATAATTTTGGCATACTGTCAATATTTGACTTTTTACAATAAAGTTGTTACTCTACTCTTTTAAATGTTCAAATGGAATCTAAATACCATAGCAATTTGATACCCACTGTATTAAGAGGAATGCATGCTACATACTAGGGTAACAAAGGAACCCCACAATTTCAGTGCCTTAGTATAAAATATAAAAGATTATTTCTCCCTCATATCAAGTCAATTGGAAGACATTTCAGACATAGCTCCTTTCTACCTCATGCCTCCATCAATCCATTGGGCTTCAGAAGTTTTTCATTCAAGCCAGTGGACAGTAAAAAAGAATGTTGAATCACACACAGAAAGTTTTTATGAGCCACCCACATTCCATTGGCTGCAACTCAGCCACTTGGCCACGTCAAACTGCAAAAGAGGCTGGAAATGTAGTTTAGATATGGACACAGGAGAAAGAGGAAATGGGTTTAGTGAGCACATGATAGAATCCATTATAATTTACTCTTCTGATCACCAAATATCCTTCCTCTTCTCACACACAAAACATACTCACTCCTTTCCCAAAGTGGACAACCCAACACTTCATCTGTCACTGCATTCATCTCAAATTCCAGGATCTCTCAGTGATACACATGCTCTCTACTAGAATCTGGATTTAGATTCCTCTGGTCACCACCACCACTCCATCCCCTACCTGTTTCCACCCCCACCCTCCCACATATGCAAAATACTGTGGTAGAACAAGGAGAGGATCAACACAATAAGCTTATCCATTTGACAAAGAGAACAGTAGAAGATATGGAGCAGTTACCGTGTTCATAGAGGTTGGGAAATCCTGTAGGGTAGGGACTGTAAGGAGACCCTGCCCTGGCAGCAAAACACATTTCCTGATTTGGTTTTGATTCTGCTCCTTGTGAAGAAGTGCACTGTTCTCTATGGCCTCTGACTCTACACCACCCTTCTCTCCAGATTCATCCTTATCCATTATCATCCACAGTCACATCTGACATCAGTATTGCTTCATTTAGAACGTCCTAAAAACTATGGACTTTTAGCTTAATGTATTCTCTACAGTATATAAAGTCGTATTTGAACAAAATTAGCTTATTGAACATTAACTAAATAAAGCATAGCTAAGATGATTCTGGGGAACAGATTGCCTGTAAGCTTTACCTTTGTTGGAGGAACCTGTTTACACATCCACGGAGGCTATTAAATTTTCATATTCTTCTGAATTTACATCTGTTTTTCAGAGGCTCAGAACAGCTGCGGAAGAGAGTATAATTTAAGCTGTGACTTCTACTGAATCATGCACACTAAGGTAAGGTAAGACACTCTTTTCCAGAAAATTGAACAGATTTTAAATACAGAAAATAATTTTTACACTATTATAATTTATATGAAACATAGTATAAAATATAAGTATATATATTTACATAAATATATGTCTAGTGAATAAATTTCAATATTCTAAAGAGTCCTACATACTTGTATGCTTACATATTTTATCTTTGTTCAATCAAGTTTTCATTTAGAGTTCCAGCTACAAAATTTTGACAAGCCAACCTTGACATATGATATCTTTTCCTTTGTACCTTTTTTAGTCTATAAAGGAAAATGAGATTAAAATGAATCTTCCTCAGATGGACTATTTGAAGAATATAACTAGTTTACAAAGAACAATTTTATATACTTAAGATTTTGAACAATTTTTTAAAAGTCCTGCTAATTTTCTATATTTAAAATTTTTTTTGTAATTTTGAAACAAATATATATATGTGTATATAAAATTACCTTGAATTTTGAAACGAGGAGACATAATCATTTCTGAATGATAAACATCTACAGAAGGGAGATTATGTACATCTGGATTGTAAGGCTTTTAGTGCACAATTTCAACATGAGCATCTTAAGGATTTTGGGAATTCTTAATTCATCAAACAAAATAATAAAACCTTATGTAAAGATACTTTGCTACAACACTTTGTAGCTGCTCACTCCATACTGAACACGAACTTCATCTCTTGCTGCAATAATTAGCTCATAACTTTCCTATATTACTTCCTGAAGGTATTTATTGTCCAACTAAAAATGTACAAAACTATCCTCTTAATTGTTGACAAAATAGCAAAAATATCCAATGCTGGTATTCCACTTTAGATTTCATAAACGTATTTGTATTAAGCAGAGTAACAGACAATGCGAACGAGATTTTGAAAGTAAGGTTTTTCCTGGATTTGTTATTCAGATAATCCATATTCAACTGTAGTTATTGTTTTTGAACCCATTCATTTCCCACAAATTCATTTTTAGAATTGCAAAGGACCTTAGAGATCATTATGTGATTTTTACAAGGTCAAGCATTTGAACTGAAGTTTCTTGACTCTCTTTTCATTATATTGTGCTTCCTCCAAATCAATAGATGATTTTAAGTCTGACAGAATTTACATTTACAAAAATCTTTGCTAATGTCTTATTTAAAAAAAATCCATAGTACTGTTAAGTAACTTGCTTTATACAGAAAAATGAAAGACTCTTTACCTTTAAAATATCAACTAATTATCTAAGTTCTTTCTCTTTCTCTTGACATTGTTTTGCTCTTTTCATATATCAGGATTTCATATACACTTTTTATGTACCAATGTTGTATGAACACACATATATGCACGTAATTTTAATGGCTTTTAGACATTCTATCGTGTTATATAACTTGACCCTTTCCAACGTATTGGACATTAGGTTCTTTCCTATTTCTATAAAATTTTTGGATTATTTTCTTGGGATATACACCCATAAGTGGCACTTGCTCAAAAAAATTTTTTTTATGGTTCTGACTGTATATAAATAGACTGCTTTTAGAAACACTTTATGAATTACACATAACTATCAGCAATGTATGATTACATCTGTTTCCCATAGATCTGCTAACATTGACTTTACATAATTAAGATTTTAAAGAATAAAAAGTCTTGCTAATTTTTTGATAAAGATACTTGAAATGTTTTTATTTTAAAATGACCATATATAAAATCACTTCTGAATTTGAGTGAATTCTAATTTATTTATTTAATTTAATTGTTTTTAAAAATTTTGTAAAATCAACTATTTTCACAGTTCAGATAATTCATGTTACTCTATTTTGTCTATAGATAGAAACAAGTAACATTAAATAGAAACCAAATCGCTATTTTAGCAAATCCTATCCCTATCAACAAAGGATTCTTTAAAGGAATGGCATAAACCACAACCATATCTTATTTATTTTTCACAGCAATAAAGGACATTTTAGGGTGGAAAATATACTTGTAATTTCATGGCTTCCTTATTCTACTTGTAGCATATTTCATTACTATGTTAATCGCACATAAATTTTCAAAGCTTAAAATTGGTTCTTTATTGCTTCTTATAATGTTATGTATTCATCTGATTTCTAATCCTTAATACTTTTATAGATGATGTACACTTCAGTTAGTCAAAAATATATAAATTAATTTTAATACTCCTTTGAAAGGAAAAATCATCTTGAAAAAATAGAAAATATAGGAAAGCATACTATCATAACTTTGGAAGTACATGTATTTATAATGGATCTTTAGTTTGAAAATTTGTCATATAAAGTATGCATTTCATTAATAATGCTATGCCAATAAAGTTCAAATCTTTTTTGTTGTTGGGGGGAGGATTTCATAGTGTTGCAGAGATGGAAAGGGCCCATCTCAACCATTCTCTCTTTTATTCTTACTAACAGAATTCTAGGCAATGTATTTAGCTGAAAAACTGCATTTCCCAGACCCTTTGCATATGAAATGGCCAATGTGACATAAGACTTATTCAAAAGGGCCTCTGGGAAAGTTATTGCTCTTCCATCTTGTGATGGTTAGAGTTCCAGCAGTGATCTTGAGACCGTGATAGAAAAGCTGTGAAATTTCAGCTCCCTAATATCAGACCCAAATTGGGATTGATCTTTCAGCTTTTTAAGAAAACGTTTCTCTGTTTATAATTAAAATGATCTCTATATCAAGAAGGTCTTTCAAATAATGGTTTGACACTAATAAACTATGTTTATTCCTTTAGCTAATATCTTCTAAGTCTTAACTATGTGGTCAGCTAACTCTGAGCTTGGAATTTTAAAACCGCTGTCTGAATAATTATTCACTTGATTCGTGCAATCACTTTCAACTGGCTGCACAATAGAATCAGATGTGAAAATACAGATTTACTAAGACGTGAGTAATGGTCTTCATTATGCTAGCTTGCATCAGAGTCCCTTGTTAAAACACAGATTTATTAAACATATGCCTGTTAAAACATAGATTGTTGAGCTCTTCTCCCAGAATTGAGAGATTCAGTGGGTATAGGGTGACATGTTCCCAGGTGATGCTGATGCTGCTGGCCCAAGGACTACACTCTGAGAACCACTAGTCAAGGATACAGCTTGGGCACCTGTGTATTAAAATAGTTTAACATGATTTTGATGGTTGAAAGCATATCAGAAACCCTTGATTGAGAACAAGTAAGATTACAACTGTTTCCTCTCATCTCATTTTATTTATCAACCTCAGTTTTCCAGAATAAAAGTGAGGGCTTTGCACATCTTCTTTCCTCTTTGGATCCCCTTTTATCTTTGCGTAAATAGGGTTGACAAAATTTCAAAATAAACAAACAGTCATTTTTCCCTTCAATTTTTTTCCCTGCACCCTTCATCCTCCTCTTAACACTTTCCTAAACCTAAATATTTATCATTCTCTTCCTTCCTACAACTTCTATGGTTGTGGCCTAAGTTTGCCTCCCCTGTAAATGGCTCTTATCTATTCTCCCACCCTCAGCTGCAACACTTATTACCTGAGTTGTAATCTTTGTTAGGTGATAGCTATCTGAGGACATTTCTTCCAGTTGCTCATCAAAAACTATGAGCTGTTGAGGTAAGCCCTGTGGCATAGTGGTTAAGTTCACTGCGCTCTGCTTCGGAGCCCAGGTTTACAGATTCAGATCCTGGACTTGGACGTACACCACTCATCAGCCATGCTGTGGCAGTGACACACTTACAAAGTGGAGCAAGACTGGCACAGATATTAGCTCAGGGCTAATCCTTCTCAGCCACATACACACAAGAGTTGTTAATCTCTAGAGAAGAGGGTTGTCTAATAACCTGGATTCTCCAGGTTTTATAGGGATTTTACAGGGATTCAGGAGTCTTCAGAGACTTTTTGAACAACCCGTTTACCTCCTTATCTTTTCTTTAGATTATCACCTCATAAATATTCTTCCAACTCCAGTCCATCCCTGTAAACCATTAACTCTTTTAGTGGACTTAATGCTTAAATGATCCTTTGTTCTCCTGTAGTTGAGTTGTGGGTGTCATTGCTCCTCAAGTTTACTGGCTGGATTGAAACGAAAATTACTGTTCTGGACCTGCCATGGATCTAGACTCATTATTGGTAAAACCTACCTTACAAGGGAGTTTGCTCTTAGGGAGTTTGGCTGGGGTGTCGGAGCTGGGGTGTCTCCTCCATCTATCACCTACCGAACTCTGGTCACATAACTAAGTCTTTATAGTTTATTTATCATGAACACATTCTTCTCAAGCCTGAAAAACTTAAAAGTAATGCCAAAATTATTTACTACATCACCATTCATGGACTGCCTTTTCATGTTTGGATAGAAAAACGGGCAAGAGCAAAGTGCTCTTTAATCAATACTTTTGCAATAATCAAATTCAAATCCTCTCTGTAATTCTCAATTTTTCAAACCTTTATGTAGCATTCCACACTGCTGACCATGCCTTAATCTTGAATATCTGCCCTCCTTTCCTTTCTATGACACAGTGTCATGGATAACAGGATATTATTGTTCTGCTTTTATCATCTTTTAGAAGCTTTTTTAAAACGGCTATTCTCCACTCTTAATTTTTCACATTTCCCATGGTTCTGTCTACATCTTTCAGTAGACTCAAGCCATCTCCCCCTTATTAACCTCATTAATGTTAATGGCTGCCATTCTATCTTCTTCCATTACTGATGGGAACCAGGAGAAGGAACACCTGGGACAAAGCTGAAAACTTAGGCAATAAAATAGAGATTGATGCTAACTGGAATGGTATAAGTACTTGAAATTTAAGCTTAAAATTTTAAGACTAATAAATCTCCTTTAAAAAATATTAAAATATAAGAAGTAATGGGAAAGTCTACTCAGGCCGTTTTCCCCATTCCTTGTTCCCTATCTCCCTCCCCAAAAGCAATCACTGCTAGTAATTTACCACGGTTTTATTTGATTTAAACCTAAATGGTATAGTTGTGTTTTTCATTCATCAAAATGTTTTGAGATTTTTCCATGTTAGAACACATAGTTGTCCCTCAGGAATTAGCGTTTAAACACTACTAATTTTTGCGACAGAGTATATAAAAGAAGTCATGCCTGGGATGCCTTTAAGTGCTTGAATTTTGGTGGAGATCTATATGCAGTTTGTCAGAGTGATTCCAAAATTGCAATAATGCTGATAGTGGTAATAGTTCCTGGGTTTTCTAATCTCTAAACATATTGAGTGTTCTCTGTCAGTGAGAGGGTGGCTGTCTTAGACCTTTGAAAACAATGGTCCCAGCACACCATATATGAGTTCATGGTGGTAGTGAGTCTTCATCACTCAGTCTTGAACATCCAAGGATAATGGCTGAATCACGGAATTAAAAAGTCCTTATATGGTATCTCACCCTGCTCCCTGGTGGTTGGATTTCTTAGATGACAGACTTTATCAATAGGGAATTCTCATTTACAAATTCAACTACCATGAACAAAGACTTGGATATTTTTTCCTTAAGGAATAAGATGATATTTAGCAATAAATTTTTTGAAAATCTGTAAGTCTAATAAGTTAGTTATGAGGATTCAGAGGCAAGGAACCAAGTGTCTTTGTCTATTAGCTACATGATCCAGTATATCAATGGTAGGGGAGGTGAGTGTGATGAAGATGTCTTGTCTGGACAGGGGTACGTATCTGTTCATGGAAGACTAAATTACTATTTCAGGTTTCCTGAAGCTTCTAAGTCCAGAAAGGCCTTTTTAAAGTAGTAATAACCAGAAGCCAAAGACATTTAGGCTGTTAAGTAAAAGCTGAATGTAGTAAATTAGGATAGAGACTTTCAGGTTTTGAGGCTGGCCTAATTAAGTGTCTCCAGAACTATATTAGTTTGGGCTCTCTTTATGTTTATATATGCATGTACACACATACACACAACTAGCACTTTGACTCTGAGGAAATTACTTTCCTTCTCTGGATTTCATTTCTCTAATCTATGTAATGAAGACATCAGGGTATGAAATCTCTAAGATTGCTCCCATGGAAAACCTTTAGTTCCTGAGGAACCTATTGGGCAAAATGTTCTTAGGCTTTCTTTCCTCACAATGTGTGTATCTTATGGAGAAAATGTTATGATTATATTCAGAAGAAAGACATTGTATTGGTAAATCTGTTATCAAATTTTCAAAATTAAATTCACGAAAGCCTCACTGTTAGAACGAGTCATTAACAACTTTAGATTGACTTCTCCTGAGTTTCATGATGGAAAGCCCATCTTTGCCATGTTTTAATGGAAAGATTATTAAATTTAGAATTTAGAAGACTTGAATTTAATCCTCATTGTATGGGTCAGAAAGTCATTCTCTTGAGCAACTTATTTAATATTTATGAATCTCAGTTTCCTTGTGTACAAAATGGACATTATAAAAAATATCTACCTAAAGAGCACTTCATCAAAACTAAATAATATGTCAAAGTGCCTTACACATGCTAGTTGTATTATAATTAAAATAAATCCCATAAAGTCTATAATGTGCTATACACTCTGATTATTACAATATAGGCAAACCAACTCAAATAAATATCTTGTGAGAAAGTCCTTTCTTCCTCTGAATTCTTGTAACACTTCTTTTTACTTTGCCTACAGGACTAATGGATAACATTTAATTTAGTAAATAGTTAATGAGCATCTGCAATGCACCAAGAAATATACCAAGTGATTAGGGAGAACAATAATTTTTAGCAAATAAAGAAGACTTCCAAAAAGAGGTAGCATTGGAGAAGGACTTTGAAGGAAGTTTGGAGGTTCCTTGGGGAAAGTGTGTGGTGGGGAAGTTTGACGTACTGGAAACTGCAAAGGACTTAACTCAGACAAATCACAAAGTCATTGAGGGCAGTGACTGTATGTCCTATTCATCTTTGTGTTGATCCCACTGTTGTACAACCTTCACTTTATACCCATCACAAAACATATAGCATGTCATCCTTAATAAATGAGCCGCATAATTGAGTAGGTGGTGTATCATGCCCTGAGGTGGTTCTCAAACTTTAGTGTGCATCATAATCATCTAGATGGCTTGTTAAAACACAGACGGTTGGGCTTCATACCCACAGTTTAGAATTCCCTGGGTCTAAGACAGAGGTGTGAAAATTTGCATTTCTATAAAGTTCCCAGGTGATGCCGATGCTGCTGATTCTAGGATCACATTTTAAGAACCACTGCTTTAGTGAAATGTATACCTACAGTGCTGCAGCATTCTTGTTTTCCCCTAAGCATCCAGAATACTGCAGAAGAAGTCCAATTCCATTTTGAGGGCAGGAAAGATGGGAGGGGGTATATCCTAATCATCTTTGCACAACTTTTGTCACATTGCAATGACATTCTGCAAATACTAGGGCTCAAAAATGTAATGGATTGAATACTAACTAGAATACCAAATAATCATGTAGCAAATATTAGTAAGTTCCTTATTTAATCAGCCTTTAATAAAAGGGAATGGGTAATTATCATCACTGATTTAAAAAACGTATAGAGACGATTGTCAAAAAAACCCAAACGAGTTCATCAAGTCCATCAGCAATCTTTCCTCACGTTTTGCCTTAAATATTTGTGAGTGCAGTGCACCAGAACCAAGTCTGGTGTTGACTTTAGCCTGGATCAATATATATATACATGTCTCTCAAATACAGTACTATTTGATAAGCCAAAGAACTGCATTATATTGTATATGACATACTGAATGGATTACAATACATTATATAATAATATTACCACTTACAGAATAATACAATATTCTGTTTGCCAAGGGCATACAGGAGACTCTGCAGAGCAGGCCAAGAGTTTGATTATAGCGATGAAGGGGAGGTGAGGCAGGTTCAGGGTAAAAGAAGTACTATAACTCCCAGGCTGTAAAAACCATCTTATGCTGGAAGAAATGCAACACCAAAATTGTAGCAGTCTTTCAATCAAACCAAAGAAAAGCATCAAGAGAGTTCTTGGAACAATCAAGGCTAGAATGATCTTGTTCAGTCAAACCTGTGAACCTGAGAACAATCTTCCCTCCCGCCTCCTCCCGAGAAGCGCGTCCTTCGGCTGGGCCTGAGCCCAGGGCCAGACTAGCACCAGACCTTCCTTTCCGCCCGCGGAAGCCTCGAGGCTTTTTCCCGCCAATGCGCGGGGCTCCGTCTCCCGCGGCCCGGGCGCAGGCGGGACTGCGCATGTGCGGGCCCGGACCGCCGTGAGCTCCCCTGCAGCTCGGGCGACCGCGAGCCATGGCGGAGACGGAAGCGAGCCTGTTGCGCCAGTTCCCGCTGTTTTTGCCCCAGAACCGAGCGAAAACCGTGTATGAAGGATTCATTTCGGCTCAGGTACCCGCCCGGGCCTTGCTCTCCCGCTAGGAGTGCCTCCCTGTCGTGGCGCAGCTCCGCCCCTGGAAGTCTGTGGCCCGAGGGGTTCGGGGCCCGGACCTGTGGGGATTGAGAGGGTGGCGCGTCCGGGCTCCCCGAAGGCTGGAGGTTTGCGGGCTGCTGCCGGTGCTGGAAACACAGCCCTCGTCGCCGGCTCCACGGCCGGGCCGGGGTCGTCGCCTGGTCCGCGCGCGAGGAGGCCCGCGCACGACGTGAGCAGGGGGTGGGGCGGAGGCCACGCCCCCGTCCCCGCCCCCCGTCCCCCTCCCCTCCCCTCCCTGAGTTGCGCCTCCTTCCAAATTCAGCGTCTGACCCACGTTTAACTTTACTTCTTTTTTGGGGGCAAGTTTTTGCCTGCCTCGATTCCAACACCCTGCATGCCCACGAAGCTTGGTGGCCGTTCACAGGGGGATCCGTGCTCATTGTTTTCGTGTTTCCTGTAAAAAGAATGTTTTGCAAGAAAACTCGTTTTGTCTCTCTGCTAAGTCGTGTGTACCGTGTGTACCTGAGCACCCCCAGTTGCGATATTTTGTAGGAAGTCTTGACGGCAGGATTAATTACCTTTCCTGATTCCAAGTGGCCTCTCTTGTGGAGGGAGTTCCACATAGTAACACACGTGTACGGTTTTGAAGTTTACAAAGCGCTTTGCAAGTACTCTATCATTTGGACTTCTTCATTTGTATTCAGATTCGTTGTGATCATCACAGAAAGTAGAGGTTAAAATTTATTATTATTTCTGGAATAAAATTAATCCACCTTTTCCTTCCTAATTGGAAGTACTGATCCTGAATTACCTAGTTGAAAACATGAGTCACTTTTAGACCACATTTGAAGAGAGATTACTAAATTACATTTTTATCAGGAACCGTGTTATACCAAATTTTAGGCACTTTAAGGAAAGTACTTTGTATTATGTGTGTGTCTACTAAAGCCTTTTAGAAAATGTGTGTAGCCATCAGAATTGAGATTAGGTGAAATTTTCTTATGACTCTTGGTGTAGCCACAATTCTAATTTGTACCTACCTTAAACAGCTTATTGAATTCTTAACCTAAACAATTTATTTAACATTGTTTTGTTTGGTGGAGCTGATTTTGTCTAAAAATGTTTGTCTTGTATATAATTTCAAACTTAGAAAAATAGTGAGTATGTATGAAGAATTTGAGTATACTGTTTACCCAGATTCACCGTTTTACATTCACGCCATTTGACTTATTATTCTGTGTATACAGGTGGGTGTATGCACACAATTATTTTCCTGAACAGTTTGAGAGTAACTTGCAGACATAGTGGCCCCTTTATTCATATATACTTCAGTGTATATTTCATGAGAACAAGGACACAGTCATACATCACCTCGGTACATTTATCAAAATCAGGAATTTAATCATGATATAATATCCAATCTGGAGTTCACGTTTTGTTAACGTTGCAATTACATATTCTATACCCCTTCCCAGGCCACTACCGTCTAAGATCTCAGTTACATTTAGTTGTCATGTCTCTTTAATCTAGAATAGTTCCTTAGTCTTTGCTTTTCATGAACTTGACATTTTTTAAGAGTACAAGTTGGTTATTATGTAGAATGTCCCTCAATTTGGGTTTGATAGATGTTTCCTCATTACTAAATTCAGATTATGCAATTTTGGCAGAGATTGCCAGACACAGGTCTCAGGGCACATGACGTCAGCAAGTCTTGTTATTGGCAATGTTTCCTCTGATCACCTCTTTAAGGTGGCATCTGCCAGATTTTCCTTTTGTAATAAGTACTTTTAGGGAGCTATTCTGGGGCATCAAACTTTCACACACACACACACACACCCCTTGGTTGTAGCCTCCATTGTTTGAGTCAGTTAATACTGTGATGGTTGCCAAATGATGATTTTCTAACTCCAATCATTTCTTCTGTTTATTAATTGGCATTCTATAAGGAGTAGCTTTTCCTTTCTCTATTTATTTGTATCAGAATGGACTCATGGATTTTAAAAATTATTTAGTGGGTTATAATCATTACTTCCCTCATTTATTTTGATGCTTAAGTTGTCCTAGATTTGGCCACTGAAAGCACATTTTTATTGACACAAGTTTTTAAGGCTTTGCATTTTCCTCTCATCGCTATTTTAAAAGTATCTTGTAGATGCTGACATATAGTGTTTTTTCATCATTTTTTTACCACTTAAATAATTTTAGTTTGTAGTTCCCCTGCACCCAGGAGTTATTTAATAGAAGATTTAAAAAATTTTCTCGTGGAAAGTCTTTTTTCATTTGTAATTTTGTTAATTTCAAGTTTTATTGCATTGTGACTAGACAGTGTTGTTTGTAAAAATTCTCTGTGGAACTTATCCTTTTGTGTGTGTGTGTGAGTGATCTGTGTGTGATTAAAAGAAGGTGTTTTCTCTATTATCAGGTTATTCCTTTCCTCTTGAGTAAGCTTTGGTAGCTTGTTTCTTTCGAGGAGTTGGTTCATTTCATCTAGGTTTTTGAATTTATTGGCTTAAAAATTATTTATAATATTCTCTTATTATCCTTTTAATATCTTTAGCATCTGTAATGAAACTCTCTATATTGGTTATCCTTCACTGCATAACTAATTATTCCAAACCTTAATGACTTTAAAACAATAAAAACTTATCTCACCCTTTCTGTAGATCAGGACTTCGGAAGTAACTTAACTGGATGGTTCTGGATCAGTGTTTCTCATGAGCTTGCAATGAAGATGTTGGCCAGGATGTCAGTTATCTAAAGGCTTGACTAGGACTGGAAGATTTGCTTCCAAGATCATTCACTCAAATAGCTATTGGCTGGAGGTCTCAGTCTTTTACTGTTCTTTATAGGAGTCCTCAGTTTGTCACCACGTGGACCTCCATAGTGTTGCTTGACTGTCACCACAACATGGCAGCTAGCTTCCCCTGAGTGAGTGATACAACAGAGAGATCAAGCAGAACACTGCACAGTGCCTTTTTTCCCATCACTTCTGAAGTTACACTTATTTACTTCTGCCTTATTCTCTTTGTTAGAAGCAAGTCTCAAGTCCAGTCCGTGTTCAAAAGGAGAGGTGAGGCAATGACTCTTAAAGGTAGAAGTATCAAAGAAATTGTGGACATATTTTATAGATGCTTCCAAATCCCCATTCCTGTTATTGATATTTTGTGTCATCTTTCTTTTTTTTTCCTGATGCATCTGGGTAGAGGCTTCTAAATTTTATTGATTTTCTTAAAGAACCTACTTTTGATTTTGTTGATTTTTCTCAATTATTGTTTTTCTGTTTCATTGATTTCTGATGTTAAGTTTCCTAGGTTTTTCAGTGGAAGATTAGGTCATTGATAATGACATCTTCTTTTATACAATAAATGTTTAGTGCTATAAATTTGCCTTCAAACACTGCTTTAGCTGTATCACACAAATTTTGGAATGTTGTATTTTAGGTTTTTTTTTCAGTTCAAAGTACTTGTTATTTCTTCTTTGACCCATGCATTATTTAGAAGAATGACATATCTTTCTAAATATTTGAGGATTTTTCAGATATCTTTTTGATATTGATTTATAATTTAGTCACAGAACATAATCTGTATGATTTGAATTCTTTTAAACCTATTGAAACTTATTTTGTGGCTTACAATATGGTATATGGTCTGTTTTGATAAATGTTCTGTGTACTTGAAAAGAATGTGCATTCTGCTGTTATGTGGAGTGTTCTATAAATGTCAGTTGGATCAAGTTGGTTCATAATGCTATTCAAGTTTTCTATGTCCTCACTGATTTTCTGTCTACTTGTTCTGTTAATGGAAGGGAGTATTGAAATAGCCAACTATAGTTGTTGATTTTTCAGTTTCCACTTTCATTTCTGTCACTTTTTTCTTCAAACATTTTTAAGTTCTTTAATTCAGTACATGAAATTTTAGGATTGTTAAGTACTCATGATGAACTGACTCCTTTATTATTATGAAATGACCCTTTTTATTCCTGGTAATAATTTTTGCCCTGGAATGTGTATTTTTTTTGATATTAATATAGTGACTCCAGCTTTCTTTTGATTAGTGTTGACATGGTTTATCTTTTTCCATTCCTAATTTTATGCTTTTTTGTGCCTTTATATTTAAAGTGCTTTTTACTGGGGATGTTTAGACATTTACATTTAATGTGATTATTGATGTGGTTGGGTTTGAATCTAATGTCTTGCTGTTTATTTTCTAATTGTTCCATGTGTTCTTTTTTTTGTCTTTTCCCTGTTTCTCTGCATTTTACATTAATTGAATTCATTTTTATAATTGCATTTTATCTCCTCTGTCAGCTTGTCAGCTGTTTTTTTTTTTTTCCCTTTTTTTCCTAAGTAGTTGCTTTAGGGTTTATAGTATATATCTTAAACCTGTCATGGTAAGTAATATTAAAATTCCATCTTATATGCACTATTGATTTATCAGTTATATTATTTTTGCCTTTTCAGTGTTTGCTCTAGAGTTTACAATAAGCATCTTTAACTTACCATAATCTGCTTTCTAGTATACCACTTTCCTTATAGTTTAAGAATCTTAGAAGAATATACTTCTGTTTCTCATCTTCTGGCTTTTATTCTAATGTTGTCATATATTTTATTTCTATTTATCTTATAATCCTCTCAATACACTGTTAATAATTTTTTTAAAGAATTATCTTTTTATAGTTAATAGACTTTTATTTTTTCAAAACAAGTTTTAGAGTTACAGAAAATTTGAACAGATGGTGCAGAGAATTCCCATATACCATCCCCTTCCCTACACAAACACAGTTGTCCTGTTATTAACATCCTACATTAGTACAGTAGGTTTGTTGCAGTTAATGAACCAATATTCGTACGTGTAATTAGTTTCAAGTCCACACTTTATTCACATTTCCTTAGTTTTTACCTAATAACTTTTTTCTGTTCGAGGATCTCGTACAAGATACTGTATTATCATGTCTCTTTAGACTTCCCTTGGCTATGTTTTCTTAGACGCTTTTCCTTGTTTTTGGTGACCTTGACTCCTTTGTGATTATGAAATGACCCTCTTTATTGAGGACCACTAGTCAAGTATATTTGTAGGGTCCTAGTCTAGTGAAATTTGCCTGATGTTTTTCTCGTGATTAGACTGGGGGTATGGGTTTTTGAGAGGATCGTCACAGAGTTTACCATTTCATCACATCATATCAAGGGTACACACGATCAATGTGACTTATGATTGTTGATGTTGACCTTGATCACTGGGCTGAGGTAGTGTTTCTTGTTTCTCTACTGTAAAGTTACTCTTTTTCCCGGCTTTCCATGGTATGCTCTTTGGAAGGAAGTTACTGTGAGCAGCCCCCATTAATTAGTGGGGAGTTAATGCTCCTCCTCCTTTAAGGAGCATTTATCTGGAATTTTTCTGTATGGGAGATTGGTTTAACTCCCCCATTTCTTAATTCTATCATTTATGTGAGTATATTTTCATGTATATTTATTTTATATTTGGGTTATAATCCAATACTACATTATTTGTTGCTCAGATTGTTCTGACTTTGGCACAATTATCCTTTAAAGAGATTTAAAAATAAGAAAAAGTCTTTTATATTTACCTCTAGATTTGCTGTTTCTGGTATTCTTTGTTGTAGATCCAGATTTTCACCTTATTTTATTTACTTTCTTCCTGAAGTTCTTCTTTTAACATTTCTTGTAGTGTGTGTCTGCTGCTGATGAATTTTTTCAGCTCTTTTATGTCTGAAAAATTGTTTATTTGGCCTTTGGAAAGATACTTAAACTGGGTATAAAATTCTAGGTTGACTTTTCTCTTCTTTAGCACTTTAAAAATGTTGCTTCAGGGGGCCGGCCTGGTGGCGCAGTGGTTAAGTGTGCACATTCCAGTTCTGCGGCCCCGGGTTTGCTGATTTGGATCCTGGGTGGGGACATGGCACCGTGTGGCAAGCCATGCTGTGGTAGGCATCCCACATATAAAGCAGAGGAAGATGGGCACGGATGTTAGCTCAGGGCCAGCCTTCCTCAGCAAAAAGAGGAGGATTGGCAGATGTTAGCTCAGGGCTAATGTTCCTCGGTAAAAAAAAAAAAGAAATATGTTGCTTCACTCTCTTACATTGTTTCCTATCAGAAATGTCTACTTTTTCTTATCTTTGTTCCTTTGTAAGTAGTGTATTCTTTCTCTTTGACTGTTTTTAAGATTTTTATTTTTATCATTGGTTTTGTCAATTTGATTATGATGTACCTTGGCATAGTTGTCTTAATATTTTTCCTCTGTACAGTTTGTGGAGCTTTTGGATCTGTGGGTATATATGTGGTATATATGTGGTATATATGTGGGTATATATTTTCATTTAATTTGGGAAAAACTCTGGCTATCATTTCTTCAAAAATTTTTTTATTCCCCTCTCTCTCTCACCTGTACTGGGGACTCCAAATACATGCATATTGGGCTACTTTAGGTTGTTCCATACTTCAATGATGGTCTGTTCATTTCTTTTTTTCAGTTTCTTTCTCTGTTTTATTTTGGATGTTCTATTTCTATGTTTCAGGTACACTAATATTTTCTTTTTCAATGTTTAATCTGCTGTTAATACCATCTAACATATTTTTCTTCCCAGACATTGTATTTTTCATCACTTTGAGTCTTTGTATCTTTCCTGTGTCTATTTAGCATACTCATGCTTTTCTCTACCTTCTTGAATGTATGACATATAGTTATAACTGTTAAAAATTTTTAAGCACTTCTGTCATCTGCCATTTTTGTATTTATTTCTTTTTATTTTTCTCTTTATTATGGAAGATTATTTTCCTACTTCTCTGCAAACCTGGTATATGATTGGGTGCCAGACATTGTGCATTCTACTTGTTGCAGCTAAATATATTTTATTCTCTTAAATGTTCTTGAGATTTGTTCTCAGCTGCAGTTAAATTACTTGGAAACAGTTTGATCTTTCCAAGGTTTCCTTTTAAGCTTTGTTAGGCAGAAACAGAACAGACTTTAGCCTAGACTAATTTGGCCCTACCATTTCGGCAGATACTCTTCCGAGAATTTGATGGCTCTTATGTACAAGGTTTTCCACTCTGGCTGGTCAGAACATGAGTACGCCCAGCCTTGTATGAGCTCCAAGATTGTTTTGCATACTTCATTCTCATGGTTCCCCAGCTCTGGGTGGGTTTCTCACATCCATGCAGCAATCAGTACTCAGCTGACAACTCCTTTTGAGGAATCCTCTGAAGTTCTCTAGGTTTACTCTCTGTGTAGTTTTCTCTTCTCCATATATTTCTGTCCTCTTTGGTACTGTACCTTGTGAATTCTACTTGCCTTGGCCTTCCCTAACTTAGCCCTGTCTTTTCTCAAATCGGGAGAATGTTGGGCTCTATTTGGTCCTCCATCCTTGCCCTGCAGCCTGAAGATTCTCCAGGCAGTAAAACTGGACAATTATAAAGATTTTTTTCATTTATTTCCCTTCTTTCAAGGATCACTGCCCTGTATTGCCTTTTGTTTGAGGTCTGGAAATCATTATTTCATATATTTGTCCAGTTTTTTAGTTAATGTGGGAAGGAAAATCCTGTGCCTATTATTCCATCATGGCTAGGAGAACTTCCCTTTCACTTCCTTAAAAGTTCTATTCCATTGTTGCTTTTTTTTTAAAAAAAAATCTTGCTTTGAGAAATCTGATGCCAATCTTATTCTGTTTCCCATATAAGTTATTTGACCTTTTTCTTAGAAGCTATGAAAATTTTCCTTATTTTTAAAGTCTGTATATTAAGATATATCTCAGAGTGAGTTGTTAGGAGTAGCCTTTCTCATATGTCCAATTGTCTTCTTCAGTATGTGAATTTTCAGAAAATATACTTGGATTATAATGTTAAATATTCTTTTCTACTATTTTGATTTCTTTTTCAAGGTTTCCAGTTCTTTGTATATTGGATTTTCTTTGCTTGTTTTCTACATCAACTGTTTTTCTCTGATGGTCTTTAATTTTTTTCTCATTTGCTAATGTTCTTGCTTTTTTCTTTGACTCTTATGAAAGTTTTATTTTACTCTGTTCTTCGCTGAGCAGCTATTAATTTGTTCTCCCATTTTAATATTATTTTGTTCTTAATTTTTTTAATGATTTCTGTTCTTTTTGAATTTCTGAATCTGGGTGCAAATGTTCATTTAATAATATATATGATTCAATATTGTAATTTGTTTATGCCTTGTGGTTTTTGTTTGCAGGGGAAATTGTCATCACCTGAAATGTTTTGATTCTGTTATTCTGATTTTGTCTCATAGTAGCTTGGCATTGATGAAGACAATATCTGTGTTAGTGAACAGTTTGGCTGTTCGCAATAGTTTGTAAAATTCCCAGTTCAAGAATACCCTCTTCTGTTGTTGAAGCAAAGTGCAGGTTATTTAATGGATGTGTTTTTTGGTAGTGCTGAGGGAGGGCTGAAGTGTTTTTATTTTGTTATATAAGTTTTCCCCTCTTCTTTTTCCTCCTAACACCCAGTTTCCAAAGGATGTCTCTATCTGCCTTTTTACTTTCATCTACTCTTACATTTCTTTTCCAAGATGAGGTCCTTGCCTTTTGTGTTCATTTTAAATCCCCTCTCTGTAATCAGTGCTCTGATTTACTGGAACTCTTTATTATTTTTGTACTTAGTGCAATCCCCTCTTTTCTCTTTCATGCGTTTTTTTCTGAACCCCCCCCCCCCCCCCCCAGCTCTCTAAAAGAACTTGCTGTGAGAGCCCCAGAGTGGAAACCACTGGGAAGTGGTTTATATTTTTCTTCCTATAGGTTTGAAGTTTATTGTGTTCTCCGGCTTCTGATTTTTGCTGAAGATGTGGGATTTTTGTGGTTTTATTTGTTCTTAATATTGATCTATATAGTTTTTTGGGAGGATGTTTGGAGAGATTCAGATTTAGGCAATTGTCAGTACTTTTGTTCCCTGTAAGTCTAGAAAATCTTCTTGAGAGCAATTAACATTTTTTATATGCTTTAATAAAAAAAGCTAATTTGGGACATTTTCTTGAGTCGGAAAAGTATTATGGCATGTGACATGACATTTGACCTTTCAAAATGACTGGATTTTGCAAATAAGGGACTTTGGAATTTTATCCTTTCAGATAACAGATCAGTAGAGTAGTTTTACTATTTTTCATGTAAATTTTGAATTCCAGATTGTTCTTACACCTATGTGTGGGATGTCTATAAAGTTAGGTTAAAGTTACTACATAATACCTTTTGGTGCTTTAATGAAATAGTGAATTATTGTTACTTGACCTTTTGAAAAGGTCAGTAGTACATTTTGTTTCATTTTTTTAAAGGACATTTAAATGTAATGAAAGTCAGAACTGTAATATTACCATGAAAGTAAAGGTTATGGGGTACATTTAATTGTGTTCCTCTATTTTTGAAACTGCTTTGAGGGAGACTGCTAAAATTCTCGTGGTAATTGTTTTTCAAGGATTTTATTACCCTCTTTTATTTTATACTGTTGGAGTAAAAGATTATATTTCTGTTTGTCTTTTTCTGCTTGCTTTTGCTCAGATTTCATGTGTATTATACTATTTAAGGTACAAAGTTTAAGCTGCTTACCCATTCACTTTCTTGAGAAAGTAAAACTGAATATATTTCTCAGAATAGTCTTTCTTTCCTTAGAAAGACTTTTGAGTAAAAGTTGGTATATTCAAATGTATAGCTAGTGAATATTTAGAATAAGTAATTTTATATGTTAGCGATTTTATTTATTAAAGGTCAGTGAGTGTGGGACAATTAGATATACTCTGATTTATGAAAATATTTCTCTATATTTAGATTGTGTAACTAAATATATTTTCATTTTATTATAAATTAGAAAATTGAAAGCCTGTAATGTATTATGTATTCTTATTTTACACTGATTTTTTCCTTCCATATTCAAAGTAATTTTAAAGAATTTCCTTTTTCATAAATTTATTTCTTAAGAAATAGCATTTAAATTTCTTTTTTTTGTCTACATTAGCTGTTTCTTAGTGTTTCTTGTGTTTATGTGACTTTCTTTTTAAAAACAAAGTTCTATCTTAGTCTTTTGATTTCCCAGTAATTACGAAATTTCTGACACACATTTTTGAGTTATTTTCCCTCAGATGCAATATTCTGTTGCCTATATTTTAACAAGTATAAAGATTTGGGTAAAGTTGATACCTTTTAGAAAATAAAGGAAAACATTGCCTTTTCTATGTTATTCTATGCTTAACTTCTCTTAATATTAAATGAAAGATGAAAATTTGAGTGAACCCTTTCAATATTTTCCACAGGGCAGAGATTTCCAACTTAGAATATTGTTGCCTGAAGATTTACAGTTGAAGAATGCAAGGTGATGTGGTGTGTTGTTAGATACATTCGTCTTGGTGGAATGGACAGGGAATTAACCTGGTATAAACCGACTCTAGTTATTAGAGTTTTGCCTAAAATACTTATTAGTCACCCAGAAACGTTTCTGATTTTCTGAATCAGGGTGCATTTGTAAATGATTTTTCTTGGTGCTGAAGTGTTTTTCAGAGGTAACACATTAATTCTCTAATTTTTTTTCATGTAAAGCAGTAAACAGCAACTGTGTAAACTTCGCTAACAAGTACTGAACTGAAGTATAAAGGGAGAATACAAAATAATTGGAAGAGTTTGCTTTCATCTTTTGACTGATGTTAATTATGTGTATATTCATTCTGTGGGAAGACCCATATTATCAGTTAAGTGCTGGTATAAATTAGGTATCAATGTGGGCTATTTGTCCAGACAGCATATCAAGGAATGTCAAGAAACGAGACTGGAAATTTAGGTAGTGCCCAAAATCTCATTTCTGCTCCTAAGTATCTCTGGGGGTAGAGTGAAGGAAAATCTAGAGACATTTATGAGTAGAATTGACAGGATTTTGTGACTAATTAGAAGTGAGAGATGAGAGGGAGAGAGGAGCGGATGATGTTTTCCAAGTTCCTGGCTCAGATAACCAAGCTAGAGAAGAGGTCATGGATGGAGCAGTAGAAGAGAAATTATTTTAAGACATATTGTGTGTGAAATATCAAGAGGAGATATTTAGTAGGTAGTAGTAAATTGGTGTGGAACTTGAGTGTGAGACTTAGAACGGAGATGTATGTGGACGTCACAGTAGGCATGGGATTTAGCACTATGAGTATGAATAGACTTTCTGCTACCTGCATGTGTTGAGTGAAGAGAGAAAGCCAGTGACAAAAGCTTCGGGGCATACTGACATTTAAAAGACTGGTAAATAAAGAGGGACTTGGAAGAAGACGATTGACCAGAGAAGTAAGAGGAAAATCTAGACAGTTGTCTCTGAAGGCAAATTAAGAGAGGCTTAAGGAGGGAATAGTTAACAGTGCTGAGTGTTGCCAAGGGATCAGGTTAGATATGAATAGGTTTCATGTAGTGGCAGAAGCTAGGTTGTGTTGGGTTTTAGAGTGGGTGAGCGGGTAGAAAGGAAAAGGAAAGCAGTGACTAGAGTGTGAAGTCAAGGAAGAGTTATCATGATGATGTTTTTTTTTTTCAGATGAGATTTGCTTGAGCAAGTAAATATATTAAGGAGAAAAAACTAGCAGAAAATAAGTTAAGGATACCACAGTAACGGGATAATTAATGAATAGTTGTGACAGAGTTGGTGGCAAGGGACAGAGTACATTTGGAGGGGGGTTTTCCATGGGCAGTTGAATGAGCTACTCTACCACTAAGAAAGGAGGTAGGGCTGGGAATGGGGGTTAGCAGACCAAGAATGGAGGGAGTCACGATGGTTTGAAAAGACCGTGGTTGGGAGAGGCTTTCTACTTCTAAGCAAGTGAAAGCAGTACTTGGAAGAGTTACTTATCTCGCAATATTGAGAGCACAGCTGTGGTGAGCCAGGAGATAGATGGACATTAACTTATCACTACTTACACAGTTAAAAGTGTATATCCTTTTAGTTACATTAATCTGGAATTTGAAGATTATATTGCTATGTATGCTTTCTCAAATGCAAGTTCTGTTTATTACGTTCACAACTGTTGTTTTTTTTTAACCTACCTTGGAGAAGAATCTAGTTCATAGAAGACATTACTTTGGGTATGTTAAAGTTAGAAAAGGATGTGCTGTTTGCATGTCATTTACTGATGGCAGTTATTTATATTTTGAAATGAAATTAGTACTGACAGTTTGAAGACAAGACTTTCAACAGTATCAGTGGTAAGAATTTTATTAACTTGTCAGAATTATGTTTATGTCATTCTTTTTTATGTATATGCATGTTTGTGTTAGCATACAAATAAGTTTTTTTCTTTTAATTCTCAACAATGAACAAACCATTTTGTTCTATTAAAATTTTAGATTACTGTGTAGTTGGCAGCTGAGAACAGTACTTAATGGATACCATCAAATAGTACAACAGGTAAGTCCTTTAAAAGGTTTATATTTTAAGTGAGGATAAGGAATTACTAAATACAGTCTTTTTTAGAGATCTGCTTTGCACACTTTTCTAACAAACTGGTTTAGTAGTTGAATTTTGTAGGTTTCAACTGTATCAAATATTTTAGTGATCCATACATTATATAAAATGTTTTCTGTCTCAGAATCCTCAGCATATCTCCAGGCAGCATTTGTATGGAAACTGATTTCCATCCTTGACACTTTTGGGTCTTCAAATGCCTCCACCCTTACCCTTTATCCATCACTTTATTTGTTTTTTATGTTTCTACTTTTTTTTTTTAATTAAGATTGTGATAGTTAACGTCCTTGTGAAATTACAGTTGTACATCATTATTAGTCATGTTGTAGGTACACCCCTTCACCCCTAGTGCCCTCCCCCCACCCGTCCTTTCCCCTGGTAACCACCTTATCCATCACTTTTTGAGTGATGTTTCTTGTGCTGAGACTGAATAGTGGTGGTACAGAAAAATCCCAGGACCTATTTAGGAGATGTAGGATATCTGTGGCGAAAATGGGATTGTGGTCTTAGATGAGCAACGGAAAAGGTGTGGAAATCACGTAGGATCATGTCTGTGTACATGATGAGAGGCAATGTAAAGGCAGCGTAGTTGAGATGTAGGCAGACTAGTTTCTTCTGTTTTTTTTCCTAACTGAGAGTTTGTATTTTTGACCTTCACTCATTTTTCTCACCCATCCTCGTCCCAATTTAGTTATTCTTAATGTTTAGGTTCCTCTACCTGAAAATTTCTTTAAAGATTAGAGAAACTTAAAAAAAAATTGCTGTTACTGAAGTAGCTGAAAATAATGAAATGCCTCTTGTAGAAAAGTAGATGTAAGTAGAACTGCATTTCTTTTGACGCTTTATTAATTTGTATGTTTTTCCCGATTTCCTGTATTTTCTCTAACTTAAAGGCAGGTTATTATCTAGGATAACTGACAGTGACAGTCACTCTCACATAGAGCATTACTGAACCACAAAGAAATAGAGGAGATAAACTTTGATTTGTAGAATGTAGGCTGTCATTTCTGGCAGTATAATTATAGCAGTTTTTTAAGGGGTTGTTTAAATTGTTTCTCTCCACCATGCCCTCCCCATCCACTCTGACTATTTATGTTGTATACTGAACTTTACGAAATGAATCTGAGATATTTAAATAACCTGAAAAAAACTTGTTCATAAAGATTCAGTATAATACTATCTGTAACTTGGTTTTTCTCCACCAATTCACCAAAAGGTTCCTAGAAAAAGTCTCAATTACTTACTAATCTTCTCCGTGCCCTTGACTTGGTTATGTAGAGCTGTGTGTTAGCTTGAGTCTTTGTTTTATTCCAAAGTCCGGGTGAATATTACTATCCTTTCCTTCTATCATTTTAAACTCTAGTAAATATTAGGGTCAAGGGGCCCCAGCAGTCTTTTTCTGTGAAAGGCTTGATGGTAAGTTTTTCAGACTTTGTGGGCCTGAAGATTTCTGTTGCAGCTACAAAATTCTGCCCTTGTAGCGCCAAAGCAGCCATGACAAGACTTACTGGGAGTGGCTGTGTTTCAGTACAACTTTATTTACAAAAACAGGTGTTGGGCTGGATTTAGCCTCTGGGCTGTAGTTTGCAGACCCTTGGTATAATTTATTACTTATTTCTAGTAAACTAAGGAGGGAAAATAGTATGTAGAAGAGAAAGTCAGAAATTTGTTGTACAAACATATGCCCACTCAAATCTATGTTACAATGTGAATCACGTCTCATGCATTGTTGAAATATCTTACGTTATTATTTTTCTCACCGTGTGAACAAATTCACATATTGACTTTGTTCAGAACTGTGTGGTGATGGTGCAGTGCGTCACAAAAAGTAACACATACGATATTTTGACTTCAAGCAGAGAAATGATGTAGAGTTTTATCTAAGAAAACAATTTTAAACTTGAGAATTTTCTTGCTTTCTTTTATTCTAGTTATTTTATTTTAAAAATTGAGGATTTCTAGCAATTGGAACCATAACTATTAAATATTCATTCTATTGTAGAAGTTACTTCCTTTTTCTTTTTAAAGATTTTATTTTTTTCCTTTTTCTCCCCCAAAGCCCCCCGGTACATAGTTGTGTATTCTTCGTTGTGGTTTCTTCTAGTTGTGGCATGTGGGACGCTGCCTCAGCGTGGTCTGATGAGCAGTGCCATGTCCGCGCCCAGGATTCGAACCAACGAAACACTGGGCCGCCTGCAGCGGAGCGCGCGAACTTAACCACTCGGCCACGGGGCCAGCCCCAGAAGTTACTTCCTTTTTGCTGTTTTATTATGACAGGTTTTACCTTATTGAAAGATTGGCTCCTTTTGAATTATATGGGTTAATTGTGAAATGACAAAAATAATAATTATAGGTAATCTTTAAGGTTAAGAAAAAATAAAAATAGTATTGATTAATAATTGTTAATTCTTTAACTAGATTTTTACAATTTTATAGATTTGTCTGATTTTTATATTTTATGCTCCTCTTTTCACTCCCATGCCACTTTTCGTTTTTTGTTGATAAGGCTATAGTTTTCTAGATTTGCTAAATTTTGCAGTAAATAGTGCTGAAGGAACAGAGGAGTGTGCGAGATTTTGTCACATTCTTACACAGTTCATTGTATCTCACTAAAATAGATTTGGGGGCTACAGTTACTCTTTCAAAATGAAATTGGTAGAGATAGTAGGGATGATGGATCAATACTTTAATGCTTATACTTTTCAGCTGTAGATATAGCTAATATTTTTTTGACATTTATTCGGACCTGTATTTTATTTCAGTTTCAGTGGATGGAATATTCATTATACAAATGAAATTAATTGGAAATATTGTTTTGATCTAGAGAATGCAGCACTCTCCTGATCTAATGAGCTTTCTGATGGAGTTGAAGATGGTTTTGGTAAGAATTTGTTTTCTAACACTGTTACCTTGTTTATAGGTCTTGATTGTTTCTCTAATTCCTTTAAAAACTAACATCATTAGAATTTAAAACTTCTCAACTCCCAGTCATTTAATATTTTATTTTACTGTATGCATTCTTGGATGGTGCTTTTCTTGAACTGGCTACACTTGACACTGATCTTGGGCAGGTGGTAAAGAAATAAAATGTGTTCTTGATCTGTCAGAGAATTTAACATTTAAGATGTTATATAATCTCACTTAAAGATCTAGTACAATGTATAAGTAATTTTGTATTGCAAATTGTATTGCAGCTGCAGATTTCTGAAAAACATGAGGTTTTATTACATATACACAGTTACATAGAGGTTGATTATTCAGTTAATTATTTATGAAATGATTATTTAGTTCATTCTATCACATTGTATTATTTTTTTAAAAACTTTTTATTATGCAAGTTTTCAACATAAAGAAAAGCAGAGGGAGGGCTATAGTAAATACCTGTGGGCCCCTGACCTAACTTCATTTTGCCGATCATATTTCTTCCCCTACTTTTTAGGAGAAGGGACTGGAGTATTTTAAAGGAAATCCTGGACATCCTGTCCATTCCTCCATAAATATGTCGGTGTATATCTCTAACAGCTCAGTGCTTTTTGTCTGTTTTTAAATATACTATTATAACCTCAACAAAGTTAATGATAATTCCATATAGCGGCTATGTTTGTTTCAGTATCCAAACAAGGTCCTCACATTATATTTAGTTGACATGTCTCTTAAGTCTCGTAATATTTATAGTAGCACCTCCTCTTGCTCCCACCTTTTTTTTTCATGCCATCTACTTGTTGAATAAATCAGATTATGTCACCTATAAAATTTCCCACATCCTGGATTTGATTTATCAGATATTGGTGGTATTTTTTAGCATATTCTTCTATCTTCTTTATAACTTGGCAGTTAGGTCTAGAGGTCTCAACAGATCTTTGTTCATTTGTTCTGGTAAGAACACTCTGTGCTCAGCTCTTTCATTGCTTCAGGAGGCACATGGTGTCTGATAATTCCTCTCTTAGTAAAGTTAAGATTGAGCAATAGGTTTAGATCCATCCAGTATAAAGTTTCCCATTTGCCGTTCACCTAATGATTTTAGCATCCAGTGATGGTCATTTCTTATATCCACTATTTTGTTAGGTTACAAATGGTGATTTTTAAAATTCCATCATCTACGTTTAATTAGCTGAAAAATCTATAGAGAAGAACTTCCCCTCTTCAGTTTTTGGTTACCTTGAGGTATAGGTCATACTGGAGAGATAGGATAAGTGCTTTTTATTAAAAAAAAATCAGTTTTTAGGATAATGAGTTGGTGCTTAGCTGCTATCACAGGGAACTAATGTTTATTTTTTTAGTATCATTATGAGCTCTTGGGTTTTTATATATTTGATTCACTTTAATCCATTATAATCATTATTCTTTTTGATACTTAAATTGTCCTATTTTTGGTCAGCGTAATAAGCCCCTTCATGTTGGCTCCTGAGTTTTTTTAATACAACCCAGCTTTGCTTTCTGATACCAGTTGCCCCAGGCTCATTTACTCATCCTGTCCCAGAACTGTAATCAGTTATTTTTTCAGAGCCATGGTTTCTTTGTAGGAAGTGGTGTTTGGATGTCACAATCTGGAAACTGTAGTGCTCATTGCCATTACTTCTAGGTCTTTTCAGTGGATAAAGCTGGGAAAAAATACTTTTTAGAAAGAGAATAATTAATCATGAGTTCATATTGATATTTCCAATTCACATTTGGCATTGTACGGTGTTTACTTCTTTGATTTTATGCTTGTATCTCTTTCCTCTTACTCTGAAAATCTTGGTTTCTAATATTAACATAATACGTTTTTTGTTATATTTTGCTTATGCTTTTCCTCTTTCTCTCCATTTATATTTGTTTTACAATATTACAATTCCAGTATTGCTACTAAAAACTGAAAGCAGTTTGATATTTCTTTGTCGTTCCTTTTAAGACATTTTTATTCTTAGCAACAGCTACCACATATTGAGAGCTTAGTTGTTAGATTTGTTCTGAGTCCTTTTTTTAATCCTTATAACCACTCTTTGAGGTATGGCTTTGGTAAATTGTTTTGGATCAGAATAAAGAGTTTGAAATCTATTTCTAAAGTTTAAATTTTGACTTATAAATTTATAAACCCTAAATAATAAGGATTATCAAATTGATTGTAAATTTTGTCAAAGTCCAAAATATAATAACCTTAAAAAAGGTAAGGTGAAGAAGTGAAGCATATTTTGGTTTACATACCCTCGACATTGGAAAAAAAATTTGAACAGTTTCTTTATCTTTTTATCATAATTTTAATAAGCTATACAAATAGAAGGACTAAGGGAACCAGATAAAACTGTAAGTACCGTGTCCCATTAAGCTCTTATCGCTGAAACTAACTTTATTAAGTTGTAAGCACAGCTCTATTGGTCATTTGATTTTAAAGAAACACTCCTTAGTTTAAAACTAAAATAAAATACTGAGATCGATCACAATATTGTATTTATTGCTACTGCATGTTTGAACAAAATAAGATCCCATTTTTAACTTTCTAAAGAAATTATGGACAGAGTTGGTGATGTTATTGCACATTTATGACAATGTACCTAAAAATGTAAGAGTTAGTCGTTTATTTGTTGTGTTGTATTGTCACTAATAGAGTTTCTGTAATAGAATCACTGATAAAAATGTTGAGTGGTGCCCAAATGAAATCAGTAGTTATTGAACTTATTCAGGAAATTTTTGTAAGTCTCCCACAGGGTTTCCTAGTAATAACTAAGATTTTATATAGTAGTTCAGTATGTATTTATTAAATGAACATTTACCTATATGTTAAAAGAACCCTATGAGATGGGTTATTTTATTCCTATTTTAGAGCTGAGTCACTGGGTGCCTAAGGCCTCAAAACTGGGAAATGCTAAAGTTGGGATCTAAAACTTCTGTTTTTAAGGCCTGTGTTCTTTCTCCTGGGTACCTTTGCTTCCTTCTCCACGAAGAATGCTTTGCTTCTCTGCCTTTGCCCTTTTTTCTGTTAAGGTTCTAGAATAGGAGTAACTTGTCTGACCCAAGGTGTGGAAGGCAGAGTTTGCAAATATCATAAATGTAGGATTAAAATGCATTTTTATTACTGTCCAAGTTTATTTTTACCTTCAATGTATGTGGATAGCAGTAATTAATATTTCTGAATAAAAATAGAAATTTCAAAAGAAATACTATGTAGCTGTTATATGCATAAGTACAGGAGCTATACTGACTTATTTTTTTAGTGACAGAGGATAATCTTAATAGTACAAATTTATTTTTATGGACCATTAGACTATTTGCAGATAACATTAGATATTTCGTTTATAAAGAAAGCAGTATACTCCTTGTCTTCTAGGAGCTTATGTTCTAACTAAATCCAAATTGATGTTCTGGGCTTTACACTCTGTTTTCACAGTTATTATTATTTTAATCCTAAAGCAGATTTAGAACTGTATTAAAGTGGTCTCAGTTTATAGTCCTGACTTTGAGATACTATTTTGTAAAATCCATTCTTTCTAGTATTACCTCAATTTAATACTATCCTATCCTTGTTTTAAAAAATATAAGGACTAAGAGATTAAACGTATACTTAAAGGAATAAAAATTTATACCTTTTATTAGGGTTATATTTACCAGAAGCATTTATAATTTTATACTTGTTCCCATCTGATTTTGTTATTTATTGTATCTGATTGTTTTAAAAGTTGTATTTACTTTTTATAATATCTTTTGATAATCCAGACCATATGAACATCTATGTAATTTGTAGATTTATTTTTACTTTCCAAGTAAGATATTTGTCTAGGTTTACAGCTTTGAAGTAATTGATAATTTTTAGCCTCAGCAATTCCAGCAATGTTTGTATTGCTTGTAAAAAATAAAATTTTAGTTTTGTTTGGGGGAGCATAAACCATCTTAAAGATACCATAGGTGGGCCTAGCAGAGATAGGAACTATGGTCTAGCCAGATAGATGGCAGAACACTTACCTGGTCTGGGAGTAATACAGAATGTAAGTCACCGAAAGGCATTAGCAGGTAAGTATTTATTGTGATAATGAAGCCTTTTTGTTTCTAAGGATGTGATTCATAAAGGTGTGTATACAAATATATAAGTCTAGGGAATGTATTTAGAGTTCAGGCTTTTGTTTAAAGGTACATGTTTCTTTCTATCAAGTATTATATCACAGGAGTAGAAAAAATAGTGAAGCCTTGAAGATGAGTTTTTTTTTTTTTTAACTTTTTTCGTCTCTCATAGTCGTACTAGTAGTCTAGGAGAATATTAAAGTCTTAAGTGTGAATGATAGAATAATTGACATTTTTACATGAACTTCAGTGCAGTCCTTTAACTTTTTCATGTCTCTTTTATTATGAGAAAGGGAATGATTCAGCTGGATTTTCTGTAAAAATAATTGACACTTTAGTTAGGCACAAAGAAGATGACAAAATTGTGGCTTTTTCTTTTCTTTGAGGCAGGTTAGCTTTGAGCTCACAGTCGCCACCAATCCTCCTCTTTTTTGCTGAGAAAGATTGGTCCTGAGCTAACATCCATACCCATCTTCCTCTACTTTATATGTGGGACACCTGCCACAGCATGGCTTGATAAGTGGTGCATAGGTCTGTGCCCGGGATCCGAATTGGTGAACCCTGGGCCGCCGAAGCAGAGCATGTGAAGTTAACTGCTGCACTGCTGGGCTGGCCTCACAAAAATTGTGTTTTGTAATCAGGTGCTAGCAATTCATCGCCTAGCATTGCACAGCTGATGCAAGTTTTTTCTTTTAAACAGGAAGTTGCTTTAAAGAATAAACAAGAGCTATATGCACTACCTCCTCCTCCCCAGTTCTACTCAAGCCTTATTGAAGAGATAGGAACTCTTGGTTGGGATAAGTATGTCTATTTTAAGATGTATTTTAGAAATGCTTTTACACATTTCAACTTAATATATTTGCAGTTTTAGCAATATATTTTATATCTGTTTTTAGTCAAAGTATTTCCTTGTAATTAGCGTATCTGATCTTTATTGTGGCTATGAATTAAAGAGATATTGTTAAAAAGCTGACCTGCAAGGTAAAACACTAAATTTAATTTGGAAAAAAATAAAATTGTGTACACAGTAAGATGTTACCGTATTTTCATTGAACGTATAATGTTATTTCTTTTTTCTTTTTTTAGCTTTATTGAGGTATAATTGACAAGTAAAATTGTAATATATTTAAAGTGTACCATGTGATAATTTGATATATGTTTATATTATGCATGGATTCCTCCAGTTGAGTTAATTAACATATCCATCATCTCACGTATTTGTCTTTTTTTTTTCCCTGACATTTTTTGGGTTTTCTTGTTGTTCTTATGGAGGGGAGAATTTTAGGAACTTTTGACTGCTATTTTCACTGACATCACCCAGTATATTTAGTTTTATATTGACCATCTTGCTGTATGTTTTCTGTCTCTCACCTGTTCTGTGTTTTTTCCTCTTCATCTGCCTTCATTTGAATTAATCAATAATTTTATTATATTTCTCTTTCTATTAACTGGTTAGTTATACATTCTTTTACTATTCTTTTAGAAGTTGCTTTAGAGATTAGAACATATATAGCACATAATATATGTTGTTACTTTTAGCAATTTCCTTATAATGCAAGGATCTCAAACTCCTTAATACATTTTCTACCCCTTTCACCTGTTGTGTTATTGTTCTGAAGCATTTTAATTCTATATTTTAAAATGACAAACTTTATTGTTGTTTTTAAAGTCAATATTTTTATATATATGTATATACACATACACACAGTTGTTTCTCCTGGTGTTCTTCATTCTGTCCTACATTTCTATCCTTCTTTCTAGAATCATTTTCCTCTTGACTAAAGAATTCTCTTTAATATTTTTTCTTATTGAGATACAGTTGCCATATAACATTATCTTAGTTTCAGCTGTATAACATAATGACTTGATATATGTATATATTGTGAAATGATCGCCACAGTAAGTCTTGTTAACACCCATCACCATACAGAGTTATATATTTTTTTTCTTGTGATGAGAACCTTTAAGATTTACTTCCTTAGCAACTTTCACATATATTACAATATTAACTATAGTTACTATGTTGTACGTTACATCCCCATGACTTACTTATTTTATAACTGCAAGTTTGTACCTTTTGACTCCCTTCACCCATTCCTCCTATCCCCCACCCTCCCTTTGGCAATTACCAGTCTGTCCTCTGTAGCTATGAGTTCAATTTTGTTTTTAGATTTCACGTATAAGTTAGCTTATACAGTATTTGTCGTTCTCTGTCTAGCTTATTTCACTTAGTGTAATGCTCTCAAGGTCCATCCATGTTGTCAGAAATGGCAGGATGTCCTTCTTTTTTATGACTGAGTAGTATTCTATTGTGAGTGTGTGTACGCACGTATGTGTGTGTGTATGTATGTATATATACAGCACATTTTCTTTATCCATTCATCTGTCAGTGGACGCTTAGGTTGTTTCCATGTCTTGGCTGTCATAAATAATGCTGCAGTGAACATGTGGGTGCAGATACCTCTTGACATTGTGATTTTGTTTCCTTCAGATATATACCCAGAATTGAAATTACTGGATCTATTTTTAAATATCTATTTTTAAATTTTGGCTGCTGTATTTTTAATTTTAGAGTGCAAACAGGTTTATAATTGCTGCATCTTCCTTGTAGATTTTCTCTTTTATTATTATTGTATCTTTTCATCTCTAGTAATACCTCTTGCCTTAATGTCTACTTTGTTACTATTAGTATAACTACACTAGGTTTTCATGCTCTCTTGAAATTCTCCATCTTTCTATTTTCTTTCATAGTTATTTTAAAATATTTTTCAGTTAACTCCCATAATCTCGATCCCCTTGAGTCTGTTTTTATTATATTTTACTTTTTTTTTTTTTAAATTCAGAGGAAATTTTTTTTTTTTAAGATTTTATTTTTTTCCTTTTTCTCCCCAAAGCCCCCCAGTACGTAGTTGTATATTCTTCATTGTGGGTCCTTCTAGTTGTGGCATGTGGGATGCTGCCTCAGCATGGTTTGATGAGCAGTGCCATGTCCGTGCCCAGGATTCGAACAAACGAAACACTGGGCCGCCTGCAGCGGAGCGCGCGAACTTAACCACTTGGCCACGGGGCCAGGCCCTATATTTTACTTTTTTTCTTGTGGTTTTGGTCATATACTCCTGGATCTTGGCATTCCTTGTATTTTTCTTTTAATAGATTTTATTTTTTTACAGCAATTTTAGGTGCACAGCAAAATTGAGAGGAGGGTAGAGATTTCCCATTTACTTTCTTCCCCCACATATGCATAGACTCCCCCATTGTCAGTATCTCTCACTGGAGTGATACATTTGTTACAATGATGAACTTGACACGTTGTTATCACCCTAAAACCATAATTTACTCTTGGTGATAATGCATTTTAGGGGTTTGGACAGATGTGTAACAGCATGTATTTGCCATTATAGTATCTTACAGAGTAGTTTCACTGCCCTAGAAGTCCTCCATGTTCTACCTGTTCATCCCTCCCTCTCCCCTAACCCTTGGCAACCACTGATCTTTTTACTGTCTCCATATTTGTGACTTCTCCAGAGTGTCATATAGGTGGAATCATACATTATATAGACTTTTCAGATTGGCTTCTATTAATTAGTAATATGTATTTAAATTTCCTTTCAGTCTCTTCAAGGCTTGTTAGTGCATTCATTTTTAGCTCTGAATAATAAATCTGTTGTGTGGATGTACCAGTTTATTTATCCATTCACCTACTGAAGGACATCTTGGTTGCTTCCAAGTTTTGGCAATTATGAATAAGGTTGCTATGAACATCTGTGTACAGGTTTTTGCGTGGACAGAAGTTTTCAACTCTGTTGCATAAATGCTAAGGCCTAGTATTTTTTTAACAGTAAAAAGAATAAAGGGTTTTTATTTTCATAATTGCATCAATAAAAAATTGAATATATATAGCAAAAAAAAAAGTAAAACCTTAAATCTCCTTGTCTCTGCTCAGTAAGATGGCTGACTGCTCTTTCTTTAAAAAAAACAAAAATGATACAAGGGGAGAAATGAGGAAACTGATCTAATTTCGAGTTTTTTCACTGCCTCTTGCTGGCTGTTTTTCACTGCTTGTCCTTGGCCATTCAAGCTGCAGTGTTTTGCCAAGTATCTTTTGTCTCATGTTGGAAATTGTGTATATAAAAGTTTAGAGGCTCCAGATAATATTATTTTCTTCTGTAAAGGGTTTACTTTTCCTTTACTAGAAAAATAAGAGTGGGAGCAGGTTGCCATAACCTGATGGAGACTGGGCTGGTTCAGGATGTGTTTTAGTTTTTGTAGGGCTCAAGCTTTCTGTTATTGCTCCCTTCCCTCTCCCAAGCTGTAACCCTCCAGAGCTTTCAAGCAAGAGCCAGGTGTGTTCATTGGGATTTCTTTATTGATAGATCCTAAACTCTAAACTTTGTCTCTTTACAAGGCCAATTTGCCTCTCAATTAGAGCCTGGGGTCTGTTTTTGATAGTTCTCTATCTGCTTCTTATTTGCTTTGCTTTGCTTTTGAGTCAGCCCTCCAAAGGTTCCCACTAAGAGCTTGGGGATGTTCATTGGGACTTTTTCTCACCGGTGGATTCTAAATTCTAATTAATTTGTCCTCAGTATTATGAAGTTTCTAAATATTCTCCTTTGTTTTTCATTGGTTTTCTGCTTGGCTTTTTATTCTCATATCTCTTGCAATTTAAGGATTTATCAAAAGTTTTGATGGAAAATTGTCAGAATATTAGGCTAAGGTCTTTGGCCCTACCTTTCCAACAGACTCTGGCCCTTTAAGTCTGTTATTTTTCTTTATCCTCAAGAGATTGCCAAAAATGCTGCTGTGGGTTTTCTTTTTCTTCCCACTTTATAGTACCTTTCTGTCTGGGTGCTTTGCCCAGATCATCCTTCTCTTGCTCTGTGTCCAGAATTGGTAAATAACGCTGAGGAATAAACAGCTCCCGTGTTGGCTTACCTATTCTCTGTTCCTGCTTCTTCAGGACCTTGATCCTTCAAGTCCTGGTTGGCTTAGCAGTTCTTTGATGCCTTTAAACATTTTTCTTTTCCCTTTCATCAGGCTACTCTAGTTGTTCTCAGTGGAAGTGTTGATTTGGAGCAAGCTACTCCATTTTAGCCAGAAATGGATGTTGCATAAATTTTAAATGTACTATTATGGTGATATGGAGGACTGGTTAATGTTTACTCATGAGATTAGGCTTTATTTGATAAGGCGCCATTCCTGAATAAGATTTGGGATAGATGGAACCTTTTTAATAAAGTTTAGTGTAACAATGGTCAGGAGACAGAGAAGATAAGTAATAAATTGAGATGCACTAGTAGCAAATAAGCTGAAGTTAGGAAGATTTGTTTTGAGGCATCGATGTCATAGACCTAGTCATTCTTTGGATGTAAGGTGATAGAATAGAGAAAAATCATTTTGACTTATTTTCAGTTTCTTAGATGTTATGATCTTAGTATTTAGAGGTTGGTTAAGGATGTAGGAAGGGTTTGGGAAGGGAAGAGGAAATGTTTTTCTAGTTTTATTTCTCTTATATTGATATAGTGAATTTGAGGCAGTTTTCTAAGTGGATGTGACGTATTTGAGAGAACTCCAGTAATGAAAATTAGTTGAAGCATTGAGAATGCAAATATGAGATTTTTGAATCATTCGTTCTTTTCCACCTATCTATTGTTTATTGAATGCCTATAATGTAAGGCAGTGAAGATACCTAGGCAAGACATATGATTCCTCATGGAACTTACATCTAGTGGAAGAGTCAGAATTTAAGTAGATGATCACAGTAGTACTTAATTCTAACTGTGGTAAGTACTATATAGAGTATAATTACAGGATTTCTTGAGAGCCATTAGCAATAAAATTATAAGAGAAATAGTGCAAGTATATAAAAATGTTTTATGGAATAAATGTTTTTAGAGATAAATAGAAAGTGTAGACTTCTGCTTTGCATTATACACATTGTTCTGATGTGGGAGAAAAAGGAACAGTTCTATAACTTGGATAATAGATGAAAGCCAAAAGTAAGGATATGAGTGCCTCTGCTGTAGCATTTATCACAATATAAATATTTGTCTGCGCCTTAGACTGAGATTGTTACATATAGGAACTTCCATTGATGAAGTTTCTGTTGTATGCCACTGACTGTGCTGTATAAATTATATAATTTATATAATTCTTATTTATTTTCAGAATAAATTTCAAGGTACATATTTTTATCCCTAACTTTGTATGTAAAATGAGTGTATATAGCCAAGGCTGGTTGTACAGCAGTGCTCAGGTTTCTGTGTGAGTGATGCTCCCTGGAGTTGTGGTATGGGGCAGCTCTGCCATGGAGCATGTAATAAAATTCCATCAGATACTCAGAGTTAGTCACACATTGAGAGTGAAAGCAGTGAAAACTATCTCATCATGGATAAAATTGGCCGTATGCAAAATTAACCCATCCTTAGAGATAGTTTTGAAATCTCTTGCTTAGATTTGTGAAAGATCACAGTTTTAATTATAGTGACTAGGATGCGTGATTGAATTAGAATGTAGCTGCTATAACCTAATAATTTGCTTCATAGTCTTGCAAATAAAGAATGGGTTAGCAGAAGAGAAGTCGTCTGCATCGATTGTGAGAAACCAAAGAATATTTTGTCAGTATTATCCAACTCTGATGGAATAAGAAAATCTCCTATCAATTTGATTTTTGTGTCTTAATTCTTAAATCAGGTCTGATATACTTGACACACTGATAATGTTGGGTTTCAGGACCCTCACAGCTAAAACAGACTGAACTATGTTGTCTCTATACTAGAATTACTACCTTTTGAGGCCCTGCATGAGCAGCTGGCTAACTTCTTAATTTAAAATATCTTTTAAAATGACAAACACAAAGATTTACATGACAAATTGATTTAAATGGATTTTCAGACTCTTAATGATTCTTTGACCATGTCAATATGTCTATACACTCTAAATAATAATCTTGTAGATTTGTTAGTATAATAGTAAAATCTGATAATAAAAGAAAAATATTTTTTTAAGGTAATGAAGACCTTACTGTATTTCTAAATTACATACTTGACATATCTAATCAACTCTATAGGATCAGGCATAAAAAATTGTTGGAAAAAAAGAAATATTTAAAAGATGATTGAATTCTTACCTTCTTTCCTTATATTCACATACCTTTTTAAAAAAAATGACATTGAGAATTAGTAGCTGACCTTAAGTTTGATTGCTATTGTAGTTTCCTTACTTGCTTCAAGTTCTATAAAATCGGCAAGTTATGCGAAGCGTAAGATGAAGATGGTATGACAGTTGTTGGTGATGTTGAGTGTTATACTGGCTCACAAAGGTGAGTGATACAAAAAGATGTCTTGATAGGTTTCTGTTAACTTCTGCTTGTGTTATTTTACAGAATGGAACATTAAAACAATAAGAATTAAACAGAGTCTTTGGGGTTTAATAGGATTTTCTGTTCCTTAGTAAGAATATCCTGGAGTTGAACGCACTCACTACTTTTGCTGTAAGCTGACCTAAAAGGTGGGCTGATCCACATCCCACTTTACCTAGGAGAGTCCTAATTTATGCCTTTTATCCTGGCTCCTTTCAGTCTTAGAACTGTCCCAGTTTGGAAGGAATGTATAATCATCTTATTTATAGGCTATCTTATGTTTATTTTAATAATCAAGTGGCCCTAGATAATTCAGGGGTTACGTGGTTCTGACGGGGAAGTGATCTGATGGTTTTGTCCTTTTTAGACAGCATATTATTTACGGTGAGTAGAATTCAACTCTTTGGCCTTTTAAAATTTGTCTTGGGAAAGAGCTAACTGAATTTTACTAAATTTTTTTTGCTGCTGAAAGATTATCAATGTATGTTGTTACCATTATTTTGGTAATGGACTTAATCCATTGATAGTGATATTTTCCATAATTCTCAGTGTGTTTCAAAGAATTATGTAACATGTTGGAAGAAATGGAGATACTTGTTTATACTAAATTAATTCCAGTATTTAGACAAGGGTTTTAATTCTGGCTTATGAGCTGTGTGACCTTGGGCAGGTAATGAAACTCTGAGCCACATTTTCGTCACTTTTCAAATGAAGCTAATGCTTAATAGTAAGGGTTAAAAAGAAACATACATTATGTGACTTAAATAATTCCATGTATAAAGTAGGTATACAGTTGTTAGACACTGGTTCACGGAAAAATGTCAGACTATATACAAGTTTTACAGCACTTAGTGTTACTTAATTATAACTAGTACTGTTAATTTTTGTTGTATAATGCATAAGAACATAGATGGTAGTAAGTATGATTTTCATTCTAAATTGCCTTTATAGAGTGCTTTCTCCTCATACATATATCCAAATCACTGAATAACTGCAGATTATCTAATAGTAAAAAATTATGTTTTTCTAAATTGGTAAAATATTTATAGTATCTAATTTAAACAGAATTTGCATTCCAGCTGTTAAAACATACATGTTCCTCTATTAATGTGAACCAGTCTGACAGCAGCTTCTCCATGTTCATGTAATAGAGTGTTGACACATAGATAGAAGTATAAAACTTTCATATTCTTTATAAAAAAGCTTATTTGAAAAGCAAAGACTTACATGAAAAGGAGCAGCATGAGAGTTTCTAGAAAGGTAAAGTCCTTTTGGGCTACCAATAATTTAGGAAGGTTCTTAGAGGAGGTGGGTGTTGGGATAACCCTGGAAGGAATATAGAAGAGCCTTAAAAGGAAGGGAATGGTGGAGGCAGGGTCGTAGTAATGGAAATGCGCAGTTCATTCTTGGACTTTGGAGTAGATCAGTTTCTCACATAAGAGGATTATTATCAAGGCCAGACTCAAGGGTGTTGATTGCTAGACTAGGGATTCTCTATATGCAGGTGATGGAGACTCATTGAATATTTTTGAGCAAGGCAGTGATATGATTAAAAAAATCTTTTTAGGAAGATTAATCTAGTCATGGAAGGCAGGATAGATTGGTACATAGAAGAGATGGGAAGTAAAGACACCAACTTATGGAGGTTGATTTTTGAAATCTAGGTGTGAAGTAGTTAGTCCTTAACCTTGAGAATGGTGGTAAAAATGGAAACTTTGGTGCTTTGTTGAAACATGCAGGTCTTCAGTCTGCCTTTTGATGTTATTACTACATAAGTACATCTAGATATTTATAGAAAAGAAAAACTATATAACTTAATCTTTTTGTCAAAGTAAGTACAGTATTTCAAGAGATATAAAGCACATTCCTTCTGCTTCTCTCTTCTGATAGCATTCAGCTATTAGCAAGAACAACAAAAACCTCCCTGAAGCTTAACTGTTAATATCCTTTTCAAATGTTTAAAAACCTTAACTCTCAGGTTAAGTACCATTTTAGTTATTGCAAGCAGTAATTTATAAAGAAATGCAGCAAATGATAAATACAAAGTTGTGCCAAAAGTATATTTTGTTTCCTTAGATTTTGTATTCGTTTTTATATTTTCTTGGTTAATTTTAAAATATGCCTAGCTTAGTAATAATACCTAAAGTCCTTCTAAATATAAATTTTAAATGTGATTTCATAACTTTTCGAAAATTTGGGCTTTCCAATGATGAAAGTTTCCTAAGTTTACTTAAATGAATTATTCATATCTTATTTAAATAAGTAAAAATTATTTATTCCATATTGTCTAAGTTGAGATACCCAACTTAACACTAAAACAGAACATTTGAAACGGACATTTTTTAGAGAAACTGATTTTGATATTACTTGTAAAAGCTTATCTTTTTTTTCCCTTTGATATCTCTTCCATAGACCAAACACTTAAGATATTTTTTCCTGTCGTGAATAGATAGAAATATGTCCTATTATTTAGGGTATGGGCTAAGTTGCTATTAGCAAAGAGAACCTCAAATCCTCAATGTTTCAAATAAGAGAAAAGTTTATTCATCTCTCGTTTAACAGTTTAGGGGTAGGCAGATGGTCAAGAGTGAGTCGGCGGCTCTGTTCTACAAGGTCATCCAATAACCCAAGTGTCTTTTGTTTGTCAGCCACCCACTGTGGCTGCATTGTTCAGTACAGTATCTACTAGCCACATGTGGTTATTGATATTTATATTTAAATTAACAAATTAAAAATTCAGTGTCCGTACTAGCTATATTTTAGGAGGAAGGTCAGGGACCAAACCATTTTATTGAGGCTTTGGGAGAGGGCAGAAAGGGTGCATCCTCACCCCGGCCAGGATCTCCCCAGCTTCACAGTTGCCAAAAAGCCATACTAGCTACATTTTCAGTCTTCTGTGGCCTCATGTGGCCAGTGGCTGCTGTTTTGGACAGTTCGGATATAGAATACCTCCATGGTCCAGAAAGTTGTTTTGGTCGGACCTGCACTAAGAGTAGTTCTTGTCTGCCTGGTCTTCGCTGACTCATGTTGGCCTGTCTAAGTTCTGGTCTACGGAGAATGAGAGGGGCAGGGGAGAGGGGAAGACACAGTTTTGTTATAAATGATCCAAAAGAGTCACATGTCACTTCTGCTTGCAGTCCATTGGCCAAAATTTAGTGATATGCTGATACCCAAGAGCAGGGGAAGAAGTGCTAGCTGGATGGAGTATACTCTCCTGAAGCTTGGTTTAGTTGGGGGTGCTGTGGAGGCAAGGATCCCATTACTTAAAAGGAAGAAGGTGAGAATAAATACTAGAGGACTTTTGGCAATCTAGGTCATGTGTACTTGAGGTGTTAATAATCACAATAAGGTTTCTTCCTATCCCCAAATAAAGTAGACAAAAATCAACATGGGTAAAGTTTAATTTTAAATGACCATGCTGAGATTAAGCCAAAGTTATAAATGTTTTTTACAGTTTTATTTGAATTACTTTTTTTTTTTTTCCTTTTTGCTTGAGGAAGGTTAGCCCTGAGCTAACATCTGTGCCAGTCTTCCTCCACTTTGTATATGGGACATCACCACAGCATGGCTGGTGAGTGAAGTAGGTCCGTGTCCAGGATCTGAACCCGTGAACCTGGGCTGCTGAAGTGGAGCATGTGGAACTTTAACCACTCAGCCATGGGGCCGGGCCCTGAATTACTTTTTAAAGTCTAACAAAATTAATCTTATGACTATTTTCACTGCAAGGCTGTATTTTGAGCATGACACTGTTTTTCTCTAATGTATTACCTTTCTGTCTTAAACTTTGTGGAAAGATGATAATGTTTTGTTTATGTGATTGCAAACAAAAGACTAGAACTTTTTATTTCTGTCTTATTTTATAGATGGTCAGTACTGATTTTGAACATTTTGATGATAAGCAGCAATGTGAAGTATGAAAAGTACTAGTTGGTGATTTAGTTGTTCCTTCTCTTGCCTCGCTCCTCCTTGCTCTCTCTCTCTCTCTGTGTGCATATGTGTGTATATATATATATAGGGCTTATAATGAAGAGCAGCAGCCCTTTTCCATACCATTTCCTATCCCCAGTTTTGTTCTTAGAGACAAATTCTCTGAACTGTTCATGTTTACAACTTCCATATTTCTACAGAATATGCCTATATTCAATATTGCTTGATTTATCAGTTTTAGGAATTATATACTGATTAATTACTATAATAAAAAAGGATTTAGCACACATACTACTTTTCCTCTCTCTTCACTATTCTTTTATTCTTCTGTTGGCTTTAATATTTCTTAAACTCCTTTCATGTTTGTTCAGTTAAAGATGGTATCTCTTACTCTAAAGTTAGCAATTACAAATTTTAGTGTTCCTAATCTTCCCTTCTATCGTTCCCCTTTCTAATTCCCAATTTTTGTCATCTCTTCCTTTTAAATTGCAGTGGTCAAATATATTTACATTAGTTTCTGTAACTGTAAGTGTCTTTTAGCTTTGTCTGTTGCTAGATTCCAAAAACTGTAATTAGTAAGCAGTTTAATTTTTTATGACTACATAAATATTTTTCACTGAAAACTAATATTAGAGCAATTATAGTTTTTAACATAGCTTTATTGCATAATTTAGTTTAAAATTTCCTCTTCTCTTTTTTCTTGTATATTTTTAAAATTTCCTTAATTTCTCCCCATATGTAAGTCAGACCTTCTAGTCTACAGACCTTTTCTTTTGCCTACTGTTTCCCTCCTGGAGCCTTCTTTCTCTCTCTTCTAATCTGTTTTGTCAGCCAGTGCTCTTCTACCCACTTACCATTTTTATAAAATTTGTTGAAAATTTGCTTTAGTTAATCTGTTCCTTGTTCTTTTTGTAACTGTGGGTTTATGCATGCCTTTTTAAAATTCTTTTTTTTTGTTTTGGTAGAGAGAGGATATAAATGCATGTGCTTGTTTCAACATCTTGAATCTGAAGTGTAAATGTTTTCAAAGAGTCAGATGCCTACATATCTGAACCTTAGAGTCATATTGGTAAAATGTGATAAAATCTCATGTTCTAAATTTTTTGAGATGTTTACAGATATAGCTGAAAGAAAATGATGATTAACTATATATATAAAATCATTGATATTTTTATGTATTCTTCTAGCGTAATTTTACTTTCATTTCTTTTCTAAGACTCTAGACTTTTTATAGATTCTGATAAAAGTTCTTCTGTTGATAAAGATTGTTTTGGTTTTACTTTTTATTCTATTATCGAAGAGATATATCTTCTTCAGCTTTAGATCTGTTTTTCATTACAGTGTTCCACAACTTTATTGCCCAGCATTTCTTGAAATTGACCCATTTTACCCTTATACCTGGCCAGTGACTAAATGGCATATGGTGATGTTAAAAAAATGTTTCCTAGGTTAGGAGGCTAATGTCAGCTCTGAACTCTAATGGGTCTTACCATCAGTCTGGTTGATAAGTTGTGCGGTACTCTTAGGCTACTTTTTATCTTTACAAGAGAATAGTATTGTAAAAATGTCAAAAAATATCCACTTGCCCTGTTCACTAGTAAATATACTGCTGAATTTGAACCTTTTTGGCAGTAGCTTATGCTACCCAAGGGACCATATTTTTACAGAATGATATATTTCAAAGGGTGTATTGGTTTCCACTGTAGAAAATTCATGCATTTAGAACAACTTAAAGCCAAACAATTGTGCTTGTGCTATATGTTTAAAATATTAGTCATCTAGAATATATGCCCAGGTTAAGTGTCAGAAGCTATATGTCTCACAAAAAGAAAATTTATTGTTAGGAGACCAGCCTGTACCTGTGCTTATATGGCATTTTCCTTAGAGGATCAATTTGAGTATATGAACTAATATCAGCCAGATTTTTGTGCAGTAACATTATTGATAATAACAGAGAAGTTCATTGAGGAGAAAAACAAATAAAGGAAGCGTAAAAGTCTCATACTGTATGAAACTACAGAAATGGATCAAAGAGTTTGACAGGAAGTTTAATGTGTACAGAAGTGGAGGCTGACAGGAACATGCTGTGTGTGCCAAAGGTTCCAGTGATGGAAAACCGAAACATAGTGCTCACTGACCACAGCATGAGCCTTGACACACATTGTAAATAATCCAGAGATCTATGACTGCATTAAGCACTGGGCTGTATTAACGGCAGTAAATCTATAGCAGCGTAAAGGGCTGGCATGCGGAAATTCCTCTGATTAATTTTTGTAATGGATTAATAAGAATATAGCAAATATTTTCATTTCAAATCCTACCATCCTCCAACCTTCCCCTCCCCCCACTACCAGCCTCCCCAGTGTGATCATTTTTCATTCCCTTCTACTCACCAGACTTGTATATGTGGATACTAGCTTCAGTACCATCAAGTTAAAAGCCGAAGATGCTTCTGGTAGAGAGCATCTAATCACTCTCAAGTTGAAGGCGAAGGTATGTGCTTCATTAAACTGTTATTGTGGTCAGGAAATACTTTGTGAAGTGAACTCTGTGAGTGTTTTCAATATGAAGAAGTGCTAGTTGCTTTTAAAAAAAATATATATGGTACTTTAAAAAATTTATTTTGGAAAGCCTCAAAGAATTTATTCACCAGGTTTCCAAAAGCCTAGATATAATTTCATGTCACTGTTTTCATTCAGATTTGATCAAAATATAGACTTCATAATAAAGAAATATTTCAAATAAGATTTGGCAGCCTTGAAGTACCGTAATGTTATTTTTGTAACATCCTATGCAGAAAAAAGTTGGAAGTTTCCACTTTCCCAAGTAAAGTTCTGCTGAAGAAGTCTTTTGTCCTAGACTCTTACTATGAATTACCTTTGTAGTTCTTATTTCTGACCCCTCTACAACACAGACACACGTGTATGCATACTTTTTGTTGTTTGTTTTGTCTGAATTTTGTTTTTCCTTCTGTATTTTAAGAATTTGCGAAGGTTATGCCTCTATTTATAAAGTTCTTACAGGCTAGTGATCTATAACTACTCATTAATTTTATTGGCACAAAATGTAGCTGTTTCATCTTTATTTTATAGTGCTAGACTGTGAATTTTGAGAAATATGTAGAATAAGGAAGTTCAGCATACTAATCTTAGTAATCTCTAAATTTACTTAGTAATCTCTAAGGAAACATTAGAATTTGAGAAGACCAGGACATCTTCCTTTTTTTCATTGTTCTTTGGAGTTATCAATCAGCTCTATTTCAGAAGATTGTAGTGATGAAAAGATCAATTGTGTTTGTCCTTTTTAAAAATGTGTCTGGCATTTAAGCTTTCCATGAGAGAAAATTAATATATAACGCTGCACTGGGTGACACAGAAAAGTTGATATCTTATAGTGCCTCTGTATCAGACAAGTTGAGAAATGATTCATTCCCTCTTCTCACACACAGAATGTTTAGGTATAATTTTAAGACTTGTAAGTGATAAGTGTTGAGAAAAAATTAGTGGGATAGAGATTTTATTTGTGAAAGAAGTTACATGGATATTTTTGTTAAAATGAAAAATTTTTATTTTCCTTTTTAATTTTTAAAGGTATGCTTTTTTTAAGATTGGGGAGAAATCTGCCTTTATCCTTCCAAAGGTCATATACTGCCAGTGGCAAGGATTCTGTCATTTCCTTCAAAGTTTTATTTGTTTATATTTTGTACATTGATAGAAGTTGCTTTGCTGCTATGAAGACCAAAATGAAAAATTTTAAATACATCCTGTCTTGATTCTGGATGTTTTTTTAAATAATAACTTCAGTTTTACAAACTTTTCTACTTACTGAGGAGATAATGCTTTGAGTCTACACTGCCTTATAACTACACCTACAAGATTTTATTATTAATTCCCATTAATGACGTTATTGGTAATACTGAGAGTGAGGATGTAACCACTAGTATGGCCCATTCTGTCTGCTTTTTTGTATTCTTTTTCAAGGTAGATAAGGTGATACTTTTAATATTTCTTTGGAGAATATATGTTAATATATAATGCAAAATCTTAATCCAAACAAAATTTTAAAGGGTCGGGCTGATTTTTTTTAACCAACCTTAAAGCAGGCTCATTTTGTGAATACACAAACCTTTGTTTCTTTTATTTGACTTTTCCGATATATAGTAAAGAAATGCATTTATTTTATTTTTATTCTTGAATACATACTTTCCCACTTCTGCCACTCCCCCTCACTGTCTCCAAAAATCCACAAAGAAAACAATACCAATTTTGACTAGACACCTCCTGTTACAAGTAAATGTTAAATGAAGAAGAAATATAATAAGGGAGGCAGTTGAATTTTATTTTTATAGGTGTATTTTTATGCAATATTTACAATACACCCTGAACTGTGGGATGGAATTATTATCTTTTCTTTAAAAAAGAAGTAGCCCAGAGCTTCCTCAGCTTTGGCCAAGATCAGAACTACTTGAAAAACAAATCACAGATGTGTTTCAGAGGCTTGCCACTCTTTATCTGATGGCTGCTTTTGTAATTTGCTGCAATTTATATGTATTCACTTGGTGGGGGCCCAACTGCTTAGATGGTCCAATAACTGAACTGGATAGGTTAAAATTTTCCTTAAACAATATACTTTAGAGTCTAAAAAATATTGTATGTGATAAAAATATGTACTTAATATTATAGAATAGTTGTATTCTTTTATAGTTATTCATTTGATTGAATTGTTTCAAGTGAGATTTGAAAAACTATATTTCAATTAAAAATAATTACTTTTCAATTAATAGTCTTTTATGTGGAGCTTTTGTTATTGTTGTCAATTAGACTTCTAAAGTAAAACTTTTGGCAATTAGTCTCTGATGGTTCTATATATGCCTATTCAACTTACTATTGAAAACTATCTGAATTTTAATAAAGTTATTTTACAATATTATATTTATTCTCTTGTGTTGTAGTTAGCACTACAATACAAACGATCCTGAAACTGATTATTGAGGATGCTACTTCATAATTCATGTTAAATCATCCAGAAGTATATAAATTTGTGCTTTTTAGATTCTTTACAGTTATGTAAAGTTTGTTATATAAACAAAAATGATCCTAAATGTGAGTATAATTAACATGTACAATATATATGAGTTTAACTCATACTAGATATGCAACAAAGCCACCTACATATCAATCAGTCTGATTTATTATATAGTCATGAGCTGCATAACGATGTTTCAGTCAATGATAGACTGCGTGTATGATGATAGTCCCATAAGATTAGTATCATATAGCCTAGGTGTGTAGTAGGCTATACCACTTAGGTTCTTGTAAGTACACTCTGATGTTCATGCAATGACAAAATCGCCCAATGACACATTTCTCAGAACGTATCCCTATTGTTAAGCAGTGCATGACTGTATACATATTTGTATGTTTGCATAATTACACATAAAAATGCATTTGAAAGATGTCACCATCTCAGAAACCATATGGTGGACCCATTAATGTATGTGGGATCATATTATATTTATTATAACCTGCTTTTTTGTTTAACTATTTGTGGATCTCTTTCTATATCAGTACATATGTACCATTTACTATACTGAATCCTATTTGAGTGTAGAATCATATTCTCTTTTAACATACTGTGCTGTATATACTTAATGGCTTCCAAAGTCGTAGATCTTTTCTTTGCTTTATCTATTCTAAATACAGTACACCTTTCATTAACTTTCATACTCTTACCTGCCTTGATGATTTGCTTAAGTTAGAGAATTGATATTATTTATTGTCAGCATCAGTAGGAGATAAATAGCAGCAACTCAAAATGAACTAAATATTCCATTTTTGACCCATGGAGGTTTCAGATATGTATTATTATTTTAGAGAGAAAAGACGTTTTATGACACTTTCAGTTGAGTTCCATAATTTTTACGTATAAAACAACCAGAGAAGTTAAATGACTTGTCCAAGATCCCACAAGTTAGTAAGCAGAGCTGGAAACCAGAGAAGCTAAGGTCTCTGCCTGTGTTTACTTTGAGGTAATCACGTGACTTGTAAAAATGGTGTACAAATTGTTTTTCCAGTGATTCTAGCAGTTATACTCTGAAGTACATTTTCTGCTCTTTTGAATTGTCTGAAATAGAGTTTCCTCCTTAATCTCAGCCTGACCTTTTACTTTCTTTTTTTCTCCAACTAAACATTAATTCTTTTCAAAGCATTAACTTGAAATGAACTGATGTTTGTTAAATGCTATAATGGTCATTTTTTTGTCCCCTTTTGCTTATTCAGCAAAGTAGTGAAAAATAAGAGGCTGAGACAAGTGAAAGTTTGAAGCATTTTAAACATTTGTCAAATGATAAAAAGGAGTTTTCTGGAAGCTAATTTTCTTTTAATAAATTTAGTTTTTTAATGGAAAGAAATGAGTATTTTTTAATTACATGTGACTTTCAGGAATCCAGAATTGAATTTGAAAGAAATCATGTAGTACAATTCTCTAATAACAAAATTGATTTTAAGAAAAACTACCTTTTGTCTTTGTTAACTTAGAAACCCGTCCTTATGTCCAAAAGTCCTTATGGCTATCATTTTTTTTATAAAACTGTTGAAGAATTAATTCTCTATTTATCAACCATGAAAAGATTTTTCTTGCCTGAAACTGTTTCTTTTCTTTTTCCTTAATAAGCCAGAAGGCATTTCATTGTGTTTTAAAAAATTTATCTTCTTGCTAAAAGTGGTTACTTTATTGTCGAAAATACTTTTTTAAATTGATAGTTATATGTCTTCATTTTTGTGCATTTCTTGATTCTTTGAACAGATACTGCCTCTTTAAACAGTGACTGAGTCTATGTGAGATTAAATTTTAGACTGAAAGGAAATTAAATATCAACCAGTTTGATCTCTCATTTTAAAGATAGAGAAACAGAGATCCAGTGGTGTTCACCCCTCAAATCACATTAGCAGCTGAACTGACGCTGACTTAATTCATTACTCAAAACTGATTGCTTTGGCATCCCCAAATCACCAAACTTTGTTTGTCCTGAGCATAACTTGACTGTTAATCAGCCCTTGGCATCTCTATAATAGTAGAAGCAAAACATTTATATATAATACATCTGCATTTATAATAATGCTTTTTCTAATCAGTTTTTCTAAAATACTTCATGTGAAATTGTCACACAGCGGCAAAAATGACCTAATTTTATGCTTTTTCATAGTACCCTGCAGAATCACCAGATTGTTTTGTGGATCTTCCTGTTTCATTTTCTGTTTCCTGGACACCACAGGTAAATTCTTAAATTTATTTTAAATAGCTAAAAAGGATATTCTTTTTATTTCCAAGTGGCCATTATAGGTTATGAAGTGATTTTTGTTTGTTTTTTTTTTAGTTTTCTTTAAGCTTTTATTTATAAACAGGACTTCTAGAGTATTTCTTTTATGTTGCTGGTAGTTAATGTCCATTTTCTCTCTCTCCACATACACACACAAACACAGACGTGCGCATACACCATTCAGCCTTTAGATCTTTATACTTCATTTTGGATAAACATGAAGAAGCTCTATTGACAGAAAATTTTCTTTAAAATTAAATCCTAAAGAACTCTTTATAAGTAAGTGGAAAATTGGGTGAAATTTTTCAGATTGCTAAAACATTTAACATTGATCACATAATATCAGAGAATCTTTTTCAGAAGGGAATGAGCTATGAGTGAAAGTATAAACTCTGCCATTTCCACTGAGTTTTTCTTTTAAAGTGTTTGTCATTAGTTTATTCTTTTTTGTTTTTGAGGAAGACTGGCCTTGAGCTAACACCTGCTGCCAATCCTCCTCTTTTTGCTGAGGAAGACTGGCCCTGAGCATCTGTCCCCATCTTCCTCTACTTTATATGTGGGACGCCTACCACAGCATGGCTTGCCAAGTGGTGCCATGTCCGCACCTGGGATCCCAACTGGCGAACCCTGGGCCGCCGAAGCTGAACGTGCGAACTTAACCACTGTGCCACTGGGCCAGCCCCTTAGTTCATTGTTGAACTCAGACTATATTCTTTTTGTATGTGTTTTGGAATATTCATACTTTTGAGTAAAGAATATAGCAGATTTGTGGGCTGGCCCCCTGGCCTACTGGTTAAGTTCAGTGTACTCTGCTTTGGATGGTTAGCCTCTATTTAGGGAGTATTTGTCAACCATCACCACGAATTTTTTTTCTCTTTGCATAAGACAGAAATAGTCTCTCCATTTTGCTATCAACTGCCACAATTTAACTTGGTGAAAGAAGGACCATGACCATCATCATTAGATTGTTCTTTGAAGCTAACCACCATTCTGCCACTTTGTTAAAAATCACACAGACATAATGTTGATGATGGTACTATTGATAATCATACTACCTTATATCTATATAATAATGTTAGAGTTTACAATGCACTTCTAAATATATTATCTTGTTAGATATTGCCAATGTATTGAGAAATTAAATTGATAGGTGAAGGAAAAAAAGTCTGCTATATTATTCTTTATTTTTGCTGGGGAAGATTTGCCGTGAGCTAACATCTGTGCCAATCTTCCTCTATTATGTATGTGGATCACAACCATAGCGTGCTGCCAACGAGTGGTGTGTAGGTCTGTGTCTGGGATCCAAACCTGCAAAACCCAGGCCACTGAAGTGGAGCATGCAAACTTAACCACTACGCCACTGGGCCAGCCCTATATAAACTCTATCTTTGTGTTTCATGTGAGATCATGAAATAAGATTGTACCTAGATTGTATTACTCTTTCCAGATGTGCTATCTCTAAATTACACTCTAATGTTTATCAAAATTCCAAGGTTAAAGAATATATTTTTGATGAGTTTCTTAATGTTTTTAATGTAGATAACCATACAAGTTTTTCCTAGACTTTAATCTGTGAAGAAGTTTGCTTTGCCACAAAAAGACTGTTTAGCACTTACCTTATTCTGCCATTTAGCAAAATTAGTTTATGACTCCACTACACTGGAGAATCTTTGAAGGCAATTTCTTTTAAATTTTGTATACCTACTTAACACCAGCTCAGTTTCTTGCACATATAAGCATGGAATAAGTGTTTATGATATTAATTCAAATTCAAGTTTTAGATTTAATTGGGTCATACAAGAAGCTTTCTGTTTTGTACTAGTTACAAGAAAACAGAATTAGTTACTAGTAACTGGAATGTCATAAATTCTTTTTTTAAAAAAAAGAATATACTGAAATTCTTAGTTGAAGTGCAGATAGAAGTTTGGATACCTTTTTATCCACAACTCAAATTTGACAGATGTTAATGTTTTGCCACAGTTGCTTCAGTTATGCCTCCCTATTTATGTCTCTCTCAGGAATAAAATATTTCAGGAACAAGCAAGACTTTACTCCTCTTTTCCCTCTCTTCTTTCTTCCTTCTTTCCTCTACTCCCTTTCTAGAAATTGATGTTTATGCTATCCATGCATATTTTTTTGCTGCATTTGTTTACACCATATTCTGTAACATTTGCAGTCTGACTTTTGTACAACATTGTTTCTGAGATTCACCTATGGTCTATGCATGTCTAGTATATTTATTTTAAATGCTTTATATCATCCCATTATATCAATACACCAGATAATTTATCCGTTGCCTTGCTGATAGGGTTTTTCACAATTTCTTACTTAAACAGTGCTGCAGTGACCATCCTTACATGTTTCCTTGTACGCATGTGAGTCTTTTAGTGTGAGTTATGCCTAGAAGTGAAAATGCTGAATTGTAGGGAGTGCACCTCTTTGAGATTACTAATTGCCTTCCCAAATTGGTTGTATAAGTTCATACTGCTATCAAGCAATGCATAGTAATTCCTACTTTCCCAAATCCTTTCCAAGTCTTAGTCTGTGCTTAATTCTTATCAAGAATTGATAATCATTATTATTGTGTCTGTAATCTTTGCCTATTTAAAATTTTTCTTTAATTATATGCATTCCTTATATATTTTAGATATGAATTCTTGTTGATTATGTGGGATGTAAGTATCTTCTCCCTGGGGCATGTCTTTTAACTTTGTTTATGATATATTTTGTCAATCAGAAGTAACTTTCAATATGGTCACATTTGTCAATTTCTTCCTTGTGATTTCTGCTTTTTGTGTCTTGAATGAGAAAATCTTCCGTATCTTGCTCTGAAAAGATGTTCTCCTATAGGTTGTTCTAAAAGTTATACTTTTAATTTAAGTATTTAAGTATGAGATAGGAATCTGTATTTACACTTGCCTATTTTATGTGTATGCACACACACACATATACATACTCATAGAATTTGGATGTGTCTTCATTTGTGGAGGTCTGGGGGTGATTTCAGTAATTCTCTTACATATGCCATTAAAATTTAGAAATTTTTCAAAATATATTGTTTACTTACTGTTTTAGAGTCTAGCTGTATATCATGAGCATTTTGGTGATGCTACTGGCGGTATGAATCCTTTGAGTCTTAGATGTGATAAGAGTTTGGCAATATTAGTTTGTGTTTTGAAACTAAGAAGCAGTGTCAGACTTCTTTGTTGTGCTTGATCGTTTTTCATTGACTTCTTGGGAACAATTCCGCTTGTGAAGTGATTATTTCTTTTTAAACAATTTTTAAACAGTTGTAATTCTTAAGCAAAATCAGTATTACTATTGTAGTCTAATAGCAAACTTACATTTAAAAGACTGTAAATAGGTTCCAGATAATTGGCTTTTTTAAAAACAAATTCCTTGTCTGCTTTTGTACATCTCCTCATTGGATTCAGTGTTTCTGGACTTTAAACTTGGAAGATCTTTATTTTCCTTTCTTTTTGTAAGATAATAGGCATGGCTTTGTGGCATCCATATTAAAAATGGGTAATTTTCCTTATGGTCCCTGTCTTCCTGCTGGGTTGATAATGTTTTGATGTATTTTTCTTTTGCTCTGATGAGAGGTCTGCTGCTGCTGCTCTGACATATTCATTTGGATGAATAATTATAACTTGCACAATGTCAAGCTGAAGATGGTAGGGTTTTGTGCGTCATGACAAGCCTAGTAGCCAGTGCAGGTGTCTCACAGCATGATCAGCAACAGCCAGTGTATTCTGGCTCAGAGGAGACATTTAGAGTAGTAAGAAATCAGCACCAAGGGCAAGGCTGCTGCTACTACTGCTGCCATGATATGTGCCAAAGAAACACAAAGTGCTTCTCAAAGACAAGGGGCTGTACACCTCTTTTCAGATAGTTACTTTGTTTGTTTACCCAGTACATTTTCTTTCATAGATTTTTGCTTAGAATGTAAGAGCATCTCATGATTTTTATCTTATTCTACCTCTCAACATCACAAACACTGCAAAATATATCTTTAACAGTCTGCTACCCTTTGGACTTTTACATACAGGTCATATATGTGAATATTCTAATGGGACCGTAGAGTGCCCTAATGTAAGATTTTAAGCACATCGATGTTAGTGATTCTATAAAAACGAGATTCATTTTCTCCAAATTGCTGACCAACCCAAAATGGACGTTGAAATTGCGATTCTACCTATAAATGTGCCATTAAGTGCAGGCTTGGTGAAGTATCCTTGCAATGGCAGTAGGAATTTTCAGATTTGGTACGATACGGTAAGCACTGGTCTTTATATTTTTTATCATGGAAGTCTCATATTCTTGGAATAATGCCATGAATGTAAGAAGAGCAAAACTAATGATAAAGCCTCTGGCTGGTAATCTGATGGTGAATGAAGAATTTGTAATTAAAGGAAACAGTCCTATTACATAGCAGGGAGCATGATCCATTAGTTAGAGCAGCAGACTAGCAGTTGGGTATCCTAGTTTCTGTTTACAGTTCAGCCGTTGACTTAATTGTATAATTTGAAATGAGTCACATGACTGCCCTTTGCCTCAGTTCATATGTTTGTGGAAATAATAAACTTTTTCTCTTTCACAGAGATGTTAAGAAAAATAAATTTGGTTTAACAAAAACAGAATGTCAGGGGAAAAAAAGCCCCTCAATGTCCACTCTAATGATCTCCTTTTTTGACCCACTGGATTATCTTCCAATTTTCTCTTTGTTATCTTTCTTAGAGAACTCATGGTACTGGATTTTTGTTCACTCTTAAGTTGCTTAGTAAATGCACTTTTGCCTTCTTGGAAATTTTACTGTTGCCACAGTGGTATGAATAAAAATACATAAAAGGGATCGAAACAAGGAAACTTGATCTATTAATGAGATTATGTGATATGGTAGAAAAAGTATCAGTGTGCCCTATTGGATTCAGTAACCTATTAACCACCTTTCCTTTTTCTTTTTCAATAACTTATTTATTTTAAAAATACCCTGCCTTGATTCTTAAAAAGAAAAAAGGAGAGAGAAAGTACAAATAAGCAAAATTAACAAAATACAAAATCATCTTTAATGCCTTCATTTAGAATTGGTACCTCACTGGATAATAGTTTTCAAACTAGGCTTGTCACTTAACAAAATATTTCATTTTTCAAAACATCGTTGATAGTGCTATGCATTTATTATTCCAGGTAATCCTTAGAATCATTTAGTTTTTAGTCGTAATTGGGTTTACATTTATCCATCAAATTAAGAATTGGTATGTTCACAATCTTAGAACTGGTTATCTCTACATTTATTTAGGTCCCTCAGTTAAGCAGAAGTGGTTTCTTAATCCACATGTAGCACGTTTTTGTAGAATTTATTCCTAAGTATTTTAAAATTTTTGTTGCTGTTGTGAATGTGGTCTTTCTTTATTCTATTTTTATTATATCTTATTTTCTATATTATCATCAGAATATGGGCAAGCTATTCATTTTTTTTGAAGTTTTTACTTTCATTAAATTTATACATGAACATAGTTTAGAGAGTTAGGTTTACAAAGTGTTTTTTGTTGTTTGTTTTCTTTTTAGACAAAACAGTATTTGCTAGCCTCTGTCCCACATTTTTCTCCTTCTCCAGGGTCTGCCACTTTTCATTATTAGCTGATCCTTTTGGTGTTATGGTTTATATTATTACATGCTTTGTAGTTATACTTACCTTTTATTTTTTTATTTTAGGCATTATCTGTTAACTTCCCACTGTTATAATGAGGAGTTTGCTATTTCCTAAACCTGCCCCCACTGCACAGGCATGCATACTTCCTATCTTCATGTTCTCCCCAATAGTTATATTGTAATTTTGATTATATCAGTATTTCCGTGTTTACGTTATTATGAATATATGTGTATACTATGCAGATATAAGCCATGTAGTTAATTATGATTATTTTTCCTTTGTCACCCCGATTTTTGTTATTCCTAGAGTTAACAATTGTCCTACTTTTTCATTTCATTAGTTTTCTACATGCTTAAAACTTGTTCAACTCCCAATTTTCTATCAGTTGTCTAAATCTCCTCTTAATCATTTCCATTGGGTTTTCTATTAGTTTACTTTCTGGGAAATTTCATTAGCTTTACCTAACAACCTTCCTGTTGAGTTTTTCACTTCTACTATCATGTAAATTTCTAACAGTTAATTCATAGATATATCTTTTTTGTCCCCAGAGATATTAGTATTATATTTTTGTCTTTTCCCCCCTCTGAGTAGTTTCTATTTTCTTGAGTTGCTTTTTTCCTAGGCTTACAATCTTTGCGTATCTGCTCATGATGAAAAGTCAGGTATAAAAAGCTGTTTGGAAGCTCTGAGTACATGAGTAGGGCTTGTCAACTGTGAACTTCATTGTAGTAATCTGAGTAGGTCTCATAATGAGGAAGCCCAAATATCAGTATCCTTAGGTCTTTTTGAATGATTGATTGATTGGTCAGATTTCTTGGATAAGACTCTTCAAACTTTCTGCCTGGCAGTCGCTGAGCAAGCAGAAAACTCTCCTCTGGGATGTAAATGGACCAACGCTGGTGGACAGGAAGCCATAGCCTGGATTATTAAGCAGTTAATCCTATTGCATCCTCAACTGATATGACTGAACATGTTCAGCTGTAAAAGAGAGACTTACAGGGTAAACCTCCTTTATCACAGAGCAAGTAATGAGGGTGGATTTGGGGCTGAGAAGCCAAAAATGATATCCTAGCTATCACTTGGTACGTTCAGACTTTTAAATTTTGGCCATTCTTTGTTGTATGTAGCAGTCAATTTTTCTTTTTTAAGTTTTGTTATTTTTGCTGGTGTATACAAATAAATTTATTTTTTTAATGATTTTCTATCCAGTGGCCTTGTTAAACTCTCTTATCTAATAATTTATCAGTAGATTCATTTGGATTTTCTATGAACATAGCCATATCATTTGTAAATGACAGTTTTATTTTCTCTTTTCCCATCTTTACACCTTTCTTTTTTTGTCTTACTGTTCTCACTGGGATCTCCAATACTGTGTGAAATATAAATATTAAACCCAGGGATTCTTGTCTTGTTCCTGATCTCAAAGGAAAACTTTTAAGTTTTCATTGTTAGGTATATTTTTGCTTTATGTTTCCTGTACCGAAATCCTTTATCAATGATTAATGGAATTTATTTCTAGTTTGCTAAGAGTTTTGTTATGAATGAAAGTTGAGTTTTATTAAATGTATTTTCTCTATCAAGATAATCAAATGATTTTCCTCTTTTAATTCATTAATATGGTGAATTATATTGTTTGATTTCCTAATGTTATCCAATCTTGCATTCTTGAAATAAACCCAGTTAGGTCATATGCATTTTTGTATGTATCTATCAATAGATATACACCTCCCCAACATATATAATCTCCAATGTACATTATATGTGGCTGGATTCCATTTCTTAGTATTTTTAGGAGTTTTACATCTGTGCTCATAAGAGCAGTTGCTTTGCTTTTCTGCTTCCAAAATTTTTGTTGCCTTCCCAGTTCTGTTTTTGTGAGATTATGCCTTAAAGAAAAAAAAAAAGCCACAACATAGTTTTAGTGAGTCTTGGGAAGGGAGTGAAATTGAATGTGTGTATTTAATCTACCTTCCTTACTTAGAAGCTTTTAACCTCTTTTTATATAATATTAAATGTGTAGTCTTTGCTTTGTTTATTTTAATTCTCCTGTATAAACTAGTTATGAAAATAGTTAAAAATCTTTTCGTTGCTTTCACCAGTGGGCTGCTAGTTAAAGGGAAGTATTGAAACTTCTAAATAGTATGCTAAATATGAATGGGATTCCACGTTTCCAACAGGCAGTCAAATGGCAAAAGAAATAAATCCTCTGCCTTATTTTCCTGGCCACTTGTGTAATTTGGAGGAGGTTAGGGTGGGAAGTTCAGAGTTCTTTGGACATTCATAGAACTTAGGTGAAATCTGTTAGAGAACTGACAAAGGTCAACTAGGGAAGTTATATTCTACTTTTAGTATCTGATTAGATGAAATTGTATAGCTATCTTCTCTTAATAGTTAGTTACTTTGAAAAATTACAGAAACAAAAAAACAAGAAGCAGCATTTTTCAGTAGGAAACAATTTAAATACAACGAACATTTATTACCTTCTATATGTGGAGCACTGAGCTGGCTCCTGAGGATGCTAAGGTGAATTAGACAGTTCCAAAACCCTGGAATAGGCTTTCAGGAGTAACTTTCAGTCTGATAAGGAGAAAAGTATTTAAAAAGATAATTTAAGTAAAATGTGTTGAATGACGTGATGAGCCCTTTTGATAAAGTGGAGGAGAGGCACATAGTCTAACTTGACAAGGTCAAGCAAGTTTTCTGGATAAGACGTCACTTGAGCTCAGTGAGTCTTGAGGAATAAGCTAGCCTTGGGAGGAGAGATGATACTTCAGGAGAGAACTACATTAGCCAAAGAACAGAGGCATGACGTTGTAGGAGATAATGCATGAATTACACGTTGTTTGGTACTCTCAGGTCAGTGTTAGAGATAAAACTGTTTTTGCTAGAGTTAGGTGGGTCTGCAATACCAAAATGCTGATGATCTTGGACCTTATCCTGGAAGTGATGGAGTTATAAGGGAGAAGTGTGACATGGTCAGAATCTTGTTTTATAATGGCATTTCTCAAAGTGGTTTTTTGTTTTGTTTTTGACTATTAATAGGGTTTAAGTGAAGAAGGGACTTTATGATCTAATAAATTTATGAAATTCTAGGGTTAAGTTATTTTATTTCTTGACTTAGGACTTCTCATATAATATATGCCAAGATATATTATAAATCTGCAGAATGACTTTTTTTTTTCCCCTCCCTGGATTAGTTTTTGGCAAAACATATTTTTTTAGTGCTAGATAGGTCACTGTCAGTGTAAAGTAGAGTTCTAAGTAAGGATGGCAAGACTATGGTGAAGGATGAGAGACTGCTATGTACTATCCATGCAGGAAGTGATTAGGATCTGTTCTAGGTTAATGGTTGCAGAGAAAGAGGAAAGAGGATTATTTGAGAAAATGTCACAGGTTATATTGATAGAACTTGGTGATTGATTGGCATGAGATCTCTTGGATTTCTCCCAGTGCTTCTGGTGTGGGTGACTAGGTTAGATGGTGGTAGTACAACCAAGCAAGATAGAGAATGTAGGAAGAAGAGGAGGTCTAGAGTCAAGTTCAGTTTGGAATTTGATGAGTTTGAGATGCCTATGATATATCTAAGTAAATGTGTTTAGTGGGTAGTTGGATATATGACTTTGAATCTTAGACTGTTACTTGCCAGATTAAGGAAGAAGATATTATATCAGTATAATATCAGTTTATTTCTAAAATCATCAAAGTTAGTTTAAGCTTTGCAGAAGATTTGAGATCTGTACATTATGAGCACATGAGTTACTTTTATGGAATGGTAAGATTCTTCCTTGAATTTAAAGACTCAGATTAGTTTTATGGAACAGGTTTTTTTTGGGGGGGGGAGGGTGAGGAGAATTGGCCCTGAGCTAATATCCAGTGCCAATCCTCCTCTTTTGGCAGGATTGTTGCTGAGCTAACATCTATGCCAGTCTTCCTCTATTTTGTATGTGCGATGTCGCCACAGCATGGTTTGACGAGCAGTGTGTAGGTCTGCGCCTGGGATCCGAACCTGTGAAGCCCGGGCTGCTGAAGCAGGGCATGTGTACTAAACCACTATGCCACCAGGCTGGCCCCTGGATCAGGTTTTTTTATTAGATGTCTTCACTACCACCTTAAGGCACATTGAGTGATTTACCTGCTGAGTTAATAAATCTGACTTTGTTGTAGACCTTTATGGTAGCCTTCATAGTTAACTCTCCTGGACCATTGTAATATAGTAAAAAAGAACACGGAGTCTAAAAGTCTGAGTCAGATCCTGGCTTTTTACTTACCAGTGCCTGACCTTGGGTAAATCATTTAACTTTACCTATAAAAAGAGGGAAATAATACTAACGTCATAGATTGCATGTGAGAGTAAATTGAGATATTGTGTATAAATGTCCTTTTGAATTATAAAGTACTATACAAATGTACAAAGTTATATAGAGAGTTAATAAAATTTGTGAATTGGTAAGCTCTTCAAATAGCAAGACTTAATATGGACAAAGAAATTCTTTTCTCCAAATACATTTATATATGTTTGTGTATATAAACACACTCACATCTATAAATAACAACAAATAGTTATCTCTCTATATATGTTGAACTATGTATACTTTAAAGATAATATGACATTTATATGCAATAATCAGGAAGTTTTCTGAAGTTGGAAAATAGAATAGGGATGATTAATGAAAAGTGATTAATGTGAACCTCACCAGGCTGTGTAGTTGTGGTAGATGACTAAATAGACGTTGTACCACAGGTAACATAGACAGGAGGTGTTGAGAGAAATATTGTTTGGTTTTACAGTTTTACTGGTTAATGTATTGTTACTACTTGGACTAATACTTAATATTATAGTTTGGAGTAAATCAGGAAAATATTCTTACATAGCAAGTGTCCCAAGTAAAAGAAAATATTTAAATACCAGTCTCCAAATGGCTTCTTAATGTTGTGATTTATATTTTAAAATACTTTTGGATAAAAAGATTATTTTTCTGATATCAGTGAAGGAACTTTACTTCAACACAAGTATAATTGATGAACATTCTCTGCCTCACGTTTTGTTCCTGACAGGGAATCTATCTGATAAATTGATACACTATGTCTATTTGTACTCTTTTTTGCGATCCAAGGGCTAGTTTGAAATATGTGGAGGTATTGGTGTACCTGTACATGTGCGTGTGTGTATGTTTTAAGCTATCCTTTTCGAAAAATAGATGCCCAGATTGAGAATAAAGATCCAGTAGATTAAAGACAAATGATAATTCAGATATAATAAGAAATGTTAATTCAAATATGATCCGTTAGTATCACTGAGAGATATATGCTTACTTTCCCCCTCTATTTGTGCTAAAATGGAAGTTGATTATTAGAATTTAAACCAATTTAGCAGATGGATATAATGAAGCAAACTGGAATTTTGGAGTTGGTAGATAGCAGAGGTGATGAGAGAGTTTTTTTGTTTGTTTCTTTAGTGATGTCAGGTAGTTCCTGGCTCTGGCTGTGAGGGTAACATTGGCAGCCAAGCAGCACACTGGTATTCTCTCTGTTAGTCTTGACCTTATCTGAAGTAAAGATTTTCGTGACCATTTATTTCCTTATTTTGTTGTTTTTAGTGTGAGTGATGAAAAATTAGATATAGCCAACCTTTTTTGTTAAGGGAACTAGCACTCTTTTTTCAGTATGACCTAACTGGAACAGAAAGCTAGACTAATTTGTTTTTTACTAATTGGCTTATTTTTTTTTAAACTATGTACACCTTTGTATGTATTTTAATACAAAGTAAAGGAAGTTAAAAACAACATAGCATATTATGATAGCATAATATCAAACCAAACATTAATGGTCTTAAGCAGCAATGTACAGAAATGATTTTTCTCAGAGTTAACATCTGAGAGATAAAGAGATGCTAGATAAACAACCACAGGAGTTTTGTTCATCAGTCAGGGGTCAGGCTGCCAAGGCATCCAAGTCCTATCCTGGCATTCTTAGCATCTCTCTTTTTCTTTTTTTAACTTTTTTTTTTATTGTGGTCTAAATAGTTTATAACATTGTGAAATTTCAGTTGTTCATTAATATTTGTCAGACACCATATAAATGTGCCCCTGCACCCCTTGTGCCCACCCTCCCCTTCCTTCCCCTGGTAATCACTAAATTGTTCTCTTTGTCCATAAGTTTGTTTATATTCCACATATGAGTGAAATCATATGGTGTTTGTCTTTCTCTCTCTGGCAAGGTCTGTCCATGTGGTTGCGAATGGGACAATTATGTCTTTTCTTTTGGCTGAGTAGCATTCCATTGTGTGTATATATGTATATATGTATATATATATATATATATACATATATACACAGCTCATCTTCTTTATTTAATCTTCCATTGTTGGGCATTTGGGTTGCTTCCACGTCTTGGCTAGTGTGAATAATGCTGCAATGAACATAGGGTTACATAGGCCTGTTTGTATTGTTGATTTCACGTTCTTTGGATAAATACCCAGTAGTGGGATAGCTGGGTCATATGGTAATTCTATTTTAAGTTTTTTGAGGAATCTCCATAGTGTTTTCCAGAATGGCTGCACCAGTTTGCATTCCCACCAGCACTGGATGAGGATTCCCTTTTCTGCACAACCTCTCCAACATTTATTATTTTTTGTCTTGGTGATTATAGCCGTTCTATTGGGCATAAGGTGATGTCTAAGTGTAGTTTTGATTTGCGTCTCCCTGATGATTAGTAATGTTGAGCATCTTTTCATGTACCTGTTGACCATATGTATATATTCTTTGGAAAAATGTTCATATCCTCTGCCCACCTTTTGATTGGGTTGTTTATCTTTTTGTAGTTCAGTTGTGTGAGCTCTTTGTATATTATGGCAATGAACCCCTTATTGGATATATGATTTGCAAATATTTTCTCCCAGTTCGTGGGTTGTTTTTTCATTTTGATCTTGGTTTTCTTTGCCTTGCAGAAGCTCTTTAGTCTGGTGAAGTCCCACTTGTTTAGTTTTTCTTTTGTGTCCCTTGTCTGAGTGGACATCGTATTTGTAAAGATCCTTTTAAGGCTGATGCCAAAGAGTGTACTGCCTATATTTTCTTCCAGAAGTTTTATGGCTTCTGGTTTTACCTTCAAGTCTTGATCCATTTTGAGTCTATTCTTATATATGGAGAAAGATAATGATCTAGTTTCATTCTTTTGCATGTGGCTGTCCCATTTTCCCAGCATCATTTATTGAAGAGGCTTTCCTTTCTCCATTGTCTCTTCTTGGCTCCTTTGTCGAAGATTAGTTGTCCATATAAGTGTGGTTTTATTTCTGGGCTTTCAATTCTGTTCCATTGATCTGTGTGCCTGTTCTTGTACCAGTACCATGCTGTTTTGACTACTATAGTTTTGTAATATGTTTTGCAGTCACGGATTGTGATGCCGCCAGCTTTTTTCTTGTTTCTCAGGATTGCTTTGGCTATTTGGGATCTTTCATTGCCCCATAGGAATTTTAAGACTCTTTTTTCTATTTCTGTGAAGAATGTCTTTGGGATTCTGATTGGGATTGCGTTGAATCTGCAGATTGCTTTAGGTAGTATGGCCATTTTAACTATGTTTATTCTTCAATCCATGTACATGGACTATCTTTCCATTTCTTTATATCATTATCGATTTCTTTCAGTAATGTCTTATAGTTTTTCTTGTATAGGTCTTTCACCTCCGTGGCTAAGTTTATTCCTAGATATTTTATTATTTTTGTTGCAATTGTAAATGGGGTTGTATTTTTGAGTTCTTGTTCTGTTAGGATTTTCAACATATCATTCCACTCTCTCCTAGCCTGTAAGGTTTCTGCTGAGAAATCCACTGAAAGCCTGATAGGGGTTCCTTTGTAAGTTATTTTCTTCTGCCTTGCTGCCTTTAGTATATTTTCTTTGTCCCTTTCCTTTGCCAGCTTCGCTACTATATGCCTTGGAGTGGGTCTTTTTACATTGACAAAGTTATGGAATCTGGACACTTCTTTCACGTGGATTTCAAGCTCCTTCCACAGCTTTGGGAAGTTCTCAGCTGTTATTTTTTTTGAATAAGCTTTCTGCTCCATTCTCCTTCTGTTCCCCCTCTTGAATACCTGTAATCCTTATGTTGCATTTCCTGATTGAGTTAGATATTACTCTGAGAGCTTCTTCATTTCTTTTTAGTCTTAGTTCTCTCTTCTCCTCCCTCTGATGCATTTCTATAGTACTGTCCTCTAACTCACTGATTCTCTCCTCCATATTGTCAGCTCTGTTGTTTGGGGAATCCAGATTTTTCTTTATTTCATCCATTGTGGTTTTCATCTCCAACAATTCTGATTGGTTCTTCTTTATGATTTCAATCTCCTTTGTTAAGAGGCTCCTGAATTTTTTAATTTGTCTTTCTGTGTTTTCTTGTAACTTGTTGAATTTTTTATGTTAGCTGTTTTGAATTATTTGTTGTTTAGTTTATGAATTTTTGTTCCTTCAGGATGAGTTTCTGGGTACTTGTCGCTTTCGTTCTGATCTAGAGCTTTAATATGTCTACTTATGCTGCCTGATGGGGTAGATTTTTGCTTCGTCGTGGTGTTCTTATCTGTTCGCAGCTACCATGTACCGCCACGGGATGGGGATCAGGTGCTGTGTATTCTGAGCCCAGCATAAGCAGGGGCTCTCCAGCTCCAGCTGCTTACTGCTTTTCTCTGAGTGACTGATCAATGGCTGATCTAGAGCACTGGGCAGGGGGAGGACTACTCTCTTCCCCAGTGCTTCCCCCAGCACCTGCTTGTCTCTTTATATGGAGCTCTTGGCGATTGCAGGACTGTGCACCTTCCCTTTCTCTGCTGCTGCTGCCACACTCTCTGTGCTGTGCTTGGGTCGATTCTGGGGCTGGAGTACCGGGTGGGGGCTGGAGCACCTCTCTTGACTGCACACTTTCCTGTCTGCAGCTGCCACACTCTCAGCACCATGCTCCAGATGATTCTGAGGCTGGATTACCAGGCGGGGGCCAGGGCGGGTCTCTTGGCTGTGCTCTTTCCCCTCCGCAGCTGCCACACTCTGCACCAAGCTCCAGATGGCTCTGGGACTGTGCACTTTTCCCACTGCCGCCACCTTACTCCTTGTGAACCTGGGGCTGGAGTGCCTGTGCCCTTTCCCCGCTGCCAACACCATGCTCACCACACCGTGCTCCAGATGATTCTGGGGCTGGAGTACTGGGTGGGGACGATGCACCCTTCTCACCTCTGCCCTTCGCACCGTCAGCACCCTTCTCATCTGTGCCCTTCCTGCTGCCACAGCCTGTCTCTCTCCATGGAGCTCCTGCAGATCAGCTTCCCTTTCCTCTGGAGGATCCAGCCTCACCACTTCCTTCAGGTGGATGGCTGTGTGGGTCTCCCAAACGTCTTTTATGATGTGTATGTATCGTCTTTGGTGTGTGAATGTCCTTTGGTTGTATCTTAGAGGGGAGAGTCCAAGGGAAGAGCTCAGTCCACCATGATGGTGACATCACTCTCCTCTTTTTTTTTTTAAATGTGGTTAAATACACATCATGTAAAATTTACAAGCTTAACCCTTTTTAAAGTTACAGTTCAGCAGTATTAAATAAATCCATAATGTTGTGTTGCCATCACCGCCATCCATCCCCAGAATTCTTTTCATCTTGTAAAACTGAAACTCTGTACCCATTAGACAGTAACTCCTCCTTCCCCCTTTCTACCAGCCCCTAGCAACCACCATTCTACTTAGTGTCTTTATGATTTTGACTATCCTAAGTACCTTGTGTAAGTGGAATTACATAGTATTTGTCTTTTTTGGCTGACTTAGTTTGTTTAGCATAATATCCTCAAGATTCATACATGTTGTAGCATATGTCAGAATTTTCTTCTGAAAGCCTGAAAATATTCCATTGCATGTATAGACCACATTTTATTTATCCATCCATCCATTTAGGGACACTTGAGTTGCTTCCATGTTTTAGCTATTGTGAATATTGCTGCCGTGAACATGGGTGTACAAATATCTCTTTAAGTCCCCACGTTCAGTTCCTTTGGGTATATACTGCAAAGTGGAATTACTGAATCACATGGCAATTCTATTTTTAAGTTTTTGAAGAACTGCCATACTTTTTTCCACAGCAGCTGTACCATTTTACCTTCCCACCAACAGTGCACAAGAGTTCCAGTTTCTCCACATCCTTGCCAACACTTGTTATTTTCTGTTTTTTTTTTTTTTTTGATAGTAGCCATTCTAATGAGTGTGAGGTGGTAATCTCATTGTGGTTTTGATTTGTGTTTCCCTAAGTGATGTTGAGCATCTTTTCATATACTTGTCGGCTATTTGTATGTCTTCTTTGGAGAATTATCCATTCAGTTGCTTTTCCCATTTTTGAATCAGGTTGTTTTTTGTTGTTGTTGTATGTTAGGTGTTCTCATCATATTCCGGTATTAATTCTTTATCAGACACATGATTTGCAAATATTTTCTCTTATTCTTTGGGTTGCCTTTTTACTCTGTTGATACTGTCTTTTGATGCACAAAATTTTTAAATTTTCATGAAGATCAATTTATCTCTTTTTTCTATTGTTGTCACATCCAAGAAATCATTGCCAAATCCAGTGTTGTGAAGCTTTTGCCCTGTGTTTTCTAAGAGTTTATATTACACTTTTAGTTCTTACCTTTAGATCTTCAATCCATTTTTGTATACGGTGTTAGGTGAGGGTCTAGCTTCATTCTTTTGCTGTGGGTATTCAGTTTTGCTAGCACCATTTGTTGAAAAGGCTGCTTTCCACATTGAATGATCTTGACATCCTTGTCAAAAATCATTTGACCAGATATATACAAGGGTTTATTTCTAGGTTCTCTATTCTGTACCGTTGCCCTCTGTATGTATCTGTTTTTTTGTTAGTATCACACTGTTTTGATTATTGTAGCTTATGTAGTAAGTTTTGAAATCAGGGAGTGTGATTTCCTCTTTATTCTTTCCATTGTGTTCCTCTAGCTTTGTTCTTTTTAAAGATGGTTGTGGCTCTTTATGGTCTCTGAGATTACATATGAACTTTAGGAGGGGATTTTCTATTTCCTCACAAAAGTGTCATTGGGATTTTCATGGGGGTTGCATTCTCTGTACATTACTTTGTGGGTACTATTGACATCTAAACAGTGTTAAGACTTCCATTTCATGAATATAGGATGAGATTCAATTTATTTATGTCTTTAATTTCTTTGGCAGTGTTTTATAGTTTTTATTTTATATATTTAACCTCCTTGGTTAATTCCTAAGTATTTTATTATTTTAAATGCTATCGTAAATGGAATTGTTTTCTTAATTTCCTTTTCGGATTGTTCATTGTTGGTTTACAGAAATGCAACTAATTTTTGGGTGTTGACTTTGCATACTGGTACTTTGCTGAATTAATTTTTTAGTTCTAACAATTTTTTTGGAATGTTTAAGAGTTTTCTACCTGTAAGATCATATCATCTGTGATCAGAGATGATTTCACTTATTCCTTTCCAATTTGAATGCCTTTTATTTATTTTTCTTTCCAAATTGATCTGGCTAGAACTTCCAGTACTGTGTTGAATAGAAGTGGAAAGTGGGCATCCTTGCCTTGTTCCTGATCTTTGAGGAAAGCTTTCAGTCTTTACCATTGCTTATATTTGTTGTGGGTTTTTTATATATAGTTTTTATTACATTGCAGTAATTTCCTTCTATCCTAGTTTGTTGAGTATTTTTATCTTGAAGGTGTTTATTTAGGTTAAATGTTTTTCTGCGTCAATTGAGGTGATCATGTGGGGGTTTTTTTCCTTTATTCTGTTAATGTGGTGTATTACATTTATTGATTTGTGTATGTTGAACCATTCTTGCATTTCAGAAGTAAATCCCACTTGATCGTGGTATATAACCTTTTTAATATGCTGGTAAATTTGGTTTGCTAGTATTTTGTTGAGGACTTTTGTATCAATATTCATAAGGGATAATGGTTTTTAGTTTTGTTTTCTTGGGGCTTTCGTATCAAGATAAAGATGGCCTCAAAGAATGCGTTAGGAAGTGTTCCCTTCTCTTTAGTATTTTGGAAAAGTTTGAGAAGGTTGATGTTAGTTCTTTAAATGTTTGGTAGAATTCACCAGTGAGGCTGTCAGGTCCAGGGCTTTTCTTTGTCAGGAGATTTTTGATTACTGATTCAATTCCCTTACTAGTTACTGGTTTATTCAGATTTTTTATCTTTTTGGTGGTTTAGTCTTGAAAGGTTTTGTTCTAGGAATTTGCTCATTTCCTCTAGGTTATCCAATTTGTTGGCATACAATTGTTCATAGTTATTTCTTATAATCCTTTTTATTTCTACACAGTTGATATTAATGTCCTCACTTTCACATCTGATTCTTGTAATTTGAGGTCTCTCTCTTTAATTCTTATTTCATCTATCTAAAGCTTTGTCAACTTCGTTGATCTTTTCCAAGAGCCAACCTTTGGTTTCATTTATTTTCTCCATTGTTTTTGTATTATAATTTTATCTCTAGTCTTTATTATTTCCTTCCCTCTGCTACCTTTAAGTTTAGATTGTTCTTCTTTTTTCTAGTTCAAGTTGTATAGTTAGGTTGTTGATATGAGATCTTTCTTGTTTTTTAATGTATGCATTTACAGGTATAAATTTCCCCTTTAGTACTGCTTTTACTGCATCCTGTAAGTTTCTGTATGCTGTATTTTCATTTGCATTTGTCTCTAAATATTTTCTGATTTCTCTGTTATTTCTTCTTTGATCTATTGGCGGTTTAAGAGTATGTTGTTTAATTTCCACAAATTTGTTGGTTTTCCAGTTTTCTTTTTGGTTTTGATTTCTAACTGCATCCTATTGTGGTTGGAAAAGATCATTTGTATAACATCTATCTTTTTAAGTCTGTTGAGACTTAATTTGAGGCTAATATATGTTGTATCCTGGAAAACGGCCCATATGCACTTGGGAAGAGTGTGTGTTCTGTTTTTCTTGAGTAGTGTGTTCCTTATGTGTCTGTTAGATCTAGTTGGTTTATTGTGTTGTGCAAGTCTTCTGTTTCTTTACTTATCTTCTGCCTGGTGATTCAATCCATTACTGAGAGTACAGTATTGGATTCTCCAACTATTATTGTAGAACTATTTCTCCCTTCAATTCTCTTAATTTTTGCTTCATATATTTTGATGGTCTGTTATTAGTTGCATATATGTTTATAATTGTTAAGTTTTCTTGCTGTATTGAACCTTTTATTTATATACAATGTCCTTTTTTGTCTCTTGTAATCTATTTTTATTTAAAGTCTATTTTGTCTGATTCTAGCATAGCCACCTCTGCTCTCTCTTGCTTATTATTTGCATGGAATATCTTTTTCCATCCTTTGACTTTCAACTTCTTTGTGTCTATGGATCTAAAGTACATCTCTTGTAGATAGCATATAGTTGGATCATGTGTTTTTATCCATCCTGCCAATCTATTGTCTTTTGCTTGGAGACTTTAATCTATTTACATTTAAAATAATTACTGATAAGGAGGGATTTATTTCTGTTATTTTGCTGCTGTTTTCCATATGTATTATAGTTATTTTGTCCCTTATTTCCTGCATCACAGTCTTCTTTAGAGTTTAGTTGGTTTTTTTGTAGTAAAATGTTTAAATTCTTTTCTCATTTCTTTTTGTGTGTATTCTCTAGATGTTTTCTCTGTGGTTATCATGGGGATTACATGTAAAGGTTAAAACCTTAGGACCAGCTTAACTTCAATAACATATATAATCTCTTTACAGTTCTATATCCACCCTTTTCAGTTGTTGATGTCACAAAATTATATTTTTACACTTTGCATGCCCCAAACCATAAACTAATAATTCTTTTAAGTGCATTTATCTCTTAAATTATATAGAAAAAGAATGTGGAATTTCAAACCAAAGTTACAATCGTACTAGCTGTTAGACTAATTGTTTTAAGACATATTAGTCTCTTAAATCATGTAGCAAACAAAAAGTGGAGTTAAAAACCGTTGTTAGAATAATACTAGCTTTTATAATTCCCCATGTTTTACCTTTGCTGAGATCTTTATTTCTTCATAGGGCTTCAGGTTACTGTCTATTGTCCTTTCATTTCAACATGCAAGGCTCACTTTAGCACTTCTTGCAAGGTAGGTCTAATGAAAACAAACTACTTCAGCTTTTGTTTACCTAGGAATGTCTTAATTTTTCCCTCGCTGATGAAAGACCATTTTGCTAGACATAGGATTCTTGGTTGGCAGTTTTTTTTCCTTTGGCACTTTGAATATATTAGCCCACTGCCTTCTAACCTTCAAAGTTTCTAATGAGAAATCTGCTGATAGCTTTACTGAGGATCCCCTGTATGTGATGAGTCACTTCTCACTGCTTTCAAGATTCTTTCTTCATCTTTGGCTTTTGAAAATTTGATTATAGTGTGTCGCAGGGTGGGTCTCTGAATTCATCTTACTTAGAGTTCCTTGATCTTCTTGGATGTTTATATTCATGTCTTTTATCAGATTTGGGAATTTTTCAGCCATTATTTCTTCAGATACTCACTCTGCCATTTTTTCTCTCTCTTCTTCTATGGAACTCCTACAATGTATATGTTAGTCTATTTGATGGTGTCCCACAGGTCCCTTAGACTCTGTTCACTTTTCTTCAGTCTCTTTTCTGGCTGTTCCTCAGACTCAATAATGTCCATTGTCCTATCTTCAAGTTTGCAAATTCTTTTTTTTGTCTGTAAAATATGCTTTTTGATTCCTTTAGTGAATTTTTCATGTCAGTTATTGTACTCTTCATCTCCAGAATTTCTTTTTGGCTTATTTTTAGGTTTTCTCTCTCTTAATTAGTATTTGCTTTGTTCATCCATTGTCTTCTTGACTTTCTGCACATCTTCCTTTAATTTTTTAATCATTCTTAAGACAGTTTTAAATTAAATTCTCTTTCTAGTCTATCCACTATCATTTTTTTTAGGGACAATTTTCTGTCAATTTATTTTTTCTTTGATTCTCAGCCACACTTCCTGTTTCTTTTCATGCCTTGTGGTTCTTTTTTGTTGAAAACTGGACGTTTTAATCTAATAATGTGGTAACTCAAGAAATAGAATTCTCTCTTCTCCCCGGAGAGGAAAGATCAACATCTCCCCTGTTTTTTGCATATTTTTTTGTTTTTCGTTTTGATTGTTGTAGGCTGTCTCTGTGCCAAATATCAGCCTGAGGTGTAAGTTTAAGGTGTTCTCTGGTCTTTTCTGAGCCTGCACTTTTCCCTGGGCATGTGCAGAACTTACAGATTTCCCTTGTATATTCAGTTGCTTATGAATGTTCTGTGTCTAATGTCTGGCTCCCAAAATGGGGAAAAAGAGAAAAATGAAGTGGGGGAATTAAAGACCACTGACCCCTTAAATACCCTGGAAGTCACTTCAGCAGGATGGGGGAGGGGCTTGTAACAATAAAGAGAGGTGCAACAATAAAGAGAGGTGCAGCAATAATGGCAGCTGCCTCTTTGTCTGCCCCTCTGAGATCAGAAGCAGCAATCAGCCATCAGCACAGATTCCTGATATTTTGAAGACCGGGTTCTTTGTGCCCACCCTTGCTCCTCCAAGCTGTGTTGCAGATTGCTCCTAGAATGTGTGCAGGGATGCCTGACATGGTGCTGGGGCCTGAGTGTTCTGTAGCCCCTGCCAAGCTAAGAGCTGAAATTGGTGAAGTTGCAAGCCTTCCCTAGACTCCAGAGTTCCAAAATAGTTACATCAGGCCAATTCTGTCAGTGCAATTGTTCCCTAGGTGGGAAGAGAGTTTCCTTGTTCTTTCTACTCAGCCATTTACCCAGAAAGCTCTCCTACTTGGCTCTATTTTGATTTCTTTTTTAGTAGTCTACAGTATAGGATAGCTAAAGGCCAGATTGAAAGTAAGTGCCTATTTATTTTCAGCATACATTTGACAGATGTTTTTCTTTTGTTTTAAAGAAAAATCTGTTATTTATTTTAACAAGAGTTGCTACAATCATTCTGTAATGGCTACACATTAAGTGAATATGTTTCATTTGAGTTGGGAGTAGATACCCTCTTCACATGACTTAAAAATAGTAAGAAATCTTTTAAATCATCAGTGGTCAGTTATAGTCAAAATAAATTTAAGAGGTGATGTATTCTTTATGGATTGCTTGACAGAGAATAGCATTTGATTAAATAGATTTAGTTATAGAGGTACCTCTAGAAAGAGTTGAGAACATCAATGAAGCTTGCAAGTAAGATCAAATGAACTGAATATTTAAGAGATTTATCATCTCTTTAAAGATATCTGATTGGAAATATTGCAATTAATATTAAAATTAAATTTCTTAAAAAGTTTAATCTCTTGATAAATTTCCTTATTCTATTGAAGCCTTTTGAATCCCTTAGAGATAAAGACAAAAATGATTATTACAGGATTTATCTGCAAGTATTATAGGAAAGTGTAAAAAAATCAGAATGGAAAGCAACTGTTGCAAGTACCAGAAAATTATGCTATTAATTTAAGTGTCATCAGAGCACAAAAGATCACATTCTGGGACTGTGAGAAAATTATTGAAATAATTTAAATACTGGAATAATAGTACTTAAGATGAAGATATTATACTCTAAGATCTGGTTAAGTGACTGACATTATTATATCACTTCAGGTATTATAAAAGTAACAAAATGCTTTTAAAGATAATAAGCGTTACATTTTGAGATTGGCAGTGTTCACACTTTTCTGCTTAAGTGCTTTCCTAGTTTAACATAATTTAATAACAGTTATGGGGGAATAGCTAACATCTTAGTTCCCATATATATCTTTTCTCCTTTCTTTTCAAATATATACATATTTTATATATCTATATATACATATAAAAGTGATAAAATTTCATTCTCTAAGTGGTGTGGCTATGGATAGTTACTCTTCTGCCTTTGTCCTTACTGTTAGAAATATTGCTATTTTTTTTTTTTTAAAGATTTTATTTTTTTCCTTTTTTCCTCCCCAAAGCCCCAGTACATAGTTGTATATTCTTCGTTGTGGGTCCTTCTAGTTGTGGCATGAGGGACACCGCCTCAGCGTGGTCTGACGAGCAGTGCCATGTCCGCGCCCAGGACTCGAACCAACGAAACACTGGGCCGCTTGCAGCGGAGCACGCAAACTTAACCACTCGGCCACGGGGCCAGCCCCAGAAATATTGCTATTTTGTAATTTTTTAAGCTTCTATTTGTTGAAAAATTCACTGCAAAGAAAGTGCTATTATATAGATCCATTACTGTCCAGAAATCAGAATGTGTTCTTTTAACAGCTTTATTGAGGTATAATTAATATCCAATGAACTGAATATATTTAAAGTGTAAAATTCAGTGAGTTTGGACAAATGTTTATACTCATGAAATCACCCGCACAATCAAAATAATAAACATTTCCATTAACACCCAAGTTTCCTCCTTCCCCTTTCTCATCTCTCCCTTCTGTCCCGCTTGTTCCTCCCCTTCGTCCCCAGGCAAATACTGATCTGTTTTCTAGAATTTTATAAAATTGTGCACACTTTTCTATGTCAGGTCTCTCTCCTCAGCGTAAGTAGTTTCATCTGTGTCGTGGCATGTAATATTAGTGCATTCTTTTTATGCTGAGTGGTACTCCATTGTATGGACGCACTACATACTGTCCATTTACTGTTGATGGACATAGGGGTTATTTTGAAGATTTGGCTAGTACAAATAAAGCTGCTGTGAACATTATGAGGATGTTATTATATGAGCATACACTGTCATTTCTTTGGCAAATACCCAGGGATCATGTAGGAGGTGTCTGTTTATCTTTTTACGAAATTGCCCAACAGTTTTCCAAAGTGGTTGTGCCATCTTACATTCCCAAGAGTAATGTTTGAGAGTTCCTATTTCTCTATATCCTTGCTGACATTTGGTGTGGTCAGTTTTTTTATTTTAGCTCTTCTAATAGGTGTGTAGTTGTAGCTCATTGCAATTTTAATTTGCATTTCCTTTATGACCAATGATGTTGAGCATATTTTCATGTGCTTATTTGTCATCCATATATCTTCTTTGGTGAAGTGTTTGCAAACTTTTTTGCCTAAAAACCGAAGTAAATGGAGAGAGATACCATATTCATGGGTTGGAAGACTCAATATTGTTAAGATGTCACTTACGTTCAAATTGATCTATAGATTCAGTGCAATCCCAATCAAAATCCCAACAGATTTTTTTCCTTTTGAAATTGACAAAATGATTCTACATTCATATGGAAATGCAAAGGACCTAGAAGTAAAAAAAAAAAAAAATAAACCACACACACAACAACTCTGAAAAAGAAGAACAAAGTTGGAGGACTAATACCACCTGATTTCAAGACTTAGAAATTTACCTTTATCAAGACAATGTGGTATTGTCGTAAAGTTAGACAAATAGATCACTGGAATAGGGAATTTAGAAATATGCCAATACATATACATACAGCTGTTTTTAACTAGGATTCAAAGACAACTAATTCAGTAGAGAGAGTCTTTTCAATAAATGGAGCTGAAACAATTTGCTGTATGCAAAATAGATGAACTTTGATCCATATACAAAAATTAACTCAAAATGGCTCATAAAATTAACATAAAACCTAAAACAGTAAGACTTCTGGAAGAAACATAAGGGAAAAGCATTTACAATTTTGGGATAAACAAAGATTTCTTAATACAACACCAAAAGCAAGATTTATATAAGAATATTGATAAATTGGACTTAGTCAAAATTAAACATTTCTGCTCTTGAAAGATACTGTTAAGAGAATGAAAAGACAAGCCACAGACTAAGAGAAAATCTTTGCAATTTATATACCTGATAATGGACTTGTATTTAGAATATATAAAGAGCTCTCCAAGTATAATAATAAAATAAAAAACCAAAATGGGCAGAATTTTTTATAGAGACATATATTCTGGGCACTTCAAAGATATCCCTTTTATCACCATTAAAGCTGAATATAAATTGATTTCATGAGGAAAAATTTTTCAAAATATATTTATTTAAGTCTTAGAGAATTGACCACACGTTGCTTCCCTTTTTGGCAAATGGCTCTGAGTCAGATAATTCTTGCTCCCTACTTCACTTCCTTTGCATTTACTTTTTCCTCAGCCATATTGCTTCAGGCAGCTTCATGGTGGTGTATCTTGACAAAACACCTCACCTCAGCGTCTACCACTGCTGCTGTTTCTTTGCCCCAGGGCTTTCTAGTGCTAGGACCAAGGATGCTTATGAGAGCCGCTAGGCATATGTATGTATGCTAATCTGGAATGTGAGAGAATTAATAATCCGCTTTAGGACTACTGGACCAGTCAGGAATGGAAGCCAGTGAATAAATGCTCCTGGATTCTGTTTCTTGGGTGGCAATTCTGAGGAGCTTTCTCTACAGCTTCTCACAGCGCCACCATTGACCACAGTGACTGGCTTGAAAGCACACTCTCATTTTGACTTCTCTCCCATTTCACTCTTCCTTGTCCCCACACCCAGTTCCTAAGATGACTTCTAGTAACCTGTCTGTACACCAGACTTGTCTCAGGCTTTGCTTTCTGGGGAGATCCAGAGCTCAAATTATCATTGCATATGTCATTTGTTGTCCTAGCGGCAGATAAAGATGGTGTAGGACAAGAGTCATACTTTTGGCCCAGAAATTTACCGTCTTAAAAAATAGTCCTGATGTTTGCTTTTTGTCTGTTGGATTTGTTTGTCAAGATTGAACAAAACCTATGCAACTACATATGGCCTTCTAAGCAATATATCTTGACAGACCTTCTTTATAATCAATTTATAAATCAAAGACTGCACTAGTCTTCTCTCAGATGATTTTCTGGCCCCTAGAAAATGGTAATCTACGCAGTTGCTATCAGCTTCCTTTGACTCGTCACCACCATTCAAAAAATTTTATGCAACTTCTATATAACAATGGACCATAGGCACTAATTTCCTTAGCTTGTACTTGTGCCTAGTTTATTTGTAGAATGTAAAAAAAATGCTTCTCAATATTTCAGTGATCTGTACTAACATGTTTTGAAGAGAGTTTAAACTTAAGCATACAAACAGTTCATCAGTGTATAATGATACTGTGGAAACCAGATCACTGATTTTTTTCACTAAAGGTACATCCTCAGCCATGGAGCTAATAAGACCATCTTCATCTGCCTCCCTACTTACTGGCTCTGCTTCATAAGAAAATGTGACACCTTTTAAGCTTTTTAGAATAATGATATAACCTAGTTTTCTGATGGCTTATTTTATTTATTAAAAATGGACAAGAATAACCAACCTGACCTTCCCCTGCTCGTATATTGGGGTACTTGATTCACGCACAACTCCCAGCATAAAAATTGGCAAGCATTGCCAAAATAGACTGTGCTTCAACATTATAAAACTAGTCAGGAAATAGAACAAGCCTTTTAGGTTTTTTGTAAGGTCATGATACTGTGATCTTTGACCAGACAACTTTCTAATGATTCATGATCTCAAGGTTTAAATGCCAGATTTGTCATACTGAACAGACTGTTCTGAAATCTTTTCAGTTATGTTTGTTCAGAAATTTTTAGTGAGTCAGTGGAGGGCTCCCACATACAGATCTTTTTGCTGAGAAGCCCTTATACAAAACAGTCCAGGTATTCTGATTTCAGTGCAGAGAATTTCATTAAGTGCCTTAGGTGAACCTAATATTAGATTGATCTCTTAATAGCTTTATGCCTGCTCTTTTCAAATCATGTAGAGATGTCTATTTTTTTTCCTCGAGATTAATACATTCTTTTTATTCTTCTGACCTTTGCTTTTCACACAGGAAGATTGGACTCCATATCAGGGAATATCTTTCCTGTTAAACTTAGCCCTTATGCTCCCTGTGCATGTGATGTTGTAGAGGTACTTTTCCAATTTCTGGTGTTTAGTCTCTGCCTTTTTTTCCTGTTATGGCCCTACCCGATATAAAACTAGACAGACAGATAGATAGACAGACAGACAGACAGATAATCTGTTGTAGTTGGTATGCCTTCAATATGGGCTCTTGCAGCAAATCTTTGGAGTAGATAGAGTAGAATGTAGAATGTACTCTTCTCACCTTGTTCTATATTTTCTAACTTTCTCAGGATTTCTTTCTTTTTTTTCCTTACTTTTTAAGGACAGAAGGCTGTTTAGCATCCTGTCCTCTCTCACCACAGCAAGGCTTAGGTGAGAGGCTTCTACGTCATTATCTTGGTTTCTGGGATACTTTTCTTCTCTGTAAGACAGTTTATTGCTGGACACTAACTAAGTCTCTTGTGTGTTTATCTTGTTTTTTTTCCTCTAGATATTTTTCAGTCTTGTATTTTTGTTCCTCTGTTTTATTTCTGTTATTCATGGTATTGTGTGTATGTGCAGTAAAGGATGGCATTTTCCTTCAATTAGTAAATCAACCAGTTAACCAGTTGCAGTGTTCTGGGTTTAATTTTTGGATCTTCACCACATTTAAGCTATATTATTACTATGCTATCCCTGCTAGGAATTTGTGGTTCCAGACCTATTCCAAAAACTCAAACGTTTTGGAAGACTGAAATTTTTCCCCATGTTTTAGAAAATAATCATAGTTACTTCTCCTTTTAATACATGAGGGCATAAAATGTAATGCAGTTATTTTGATTCTGATATGGAAGTTCTTTTGATTAAAGAGAAAATGATTATTGTATGTCGAATCATATAAATTATATTTAATGGATATATATTTATATATAATTTGATAATATCTGTTTATAAACGAGAATTGGAAATAAATGGGAATACATTATAGTAATTGGCACCTTGAAATATAGGTACTTTTAAATGGACAGGATTATCTACTTTATGGATTTTCAAACAGTTATCTTTAGAATTCTTGAGTTTTAGAGCTGGAAGTCACTTTAGAAGTTATCTACTGCACATCCACATTTATGGATACAATGTTAAGGCTTCAGAGGTTGAGTGTGTCTTGGTTAAGATCAAATACTTTGTTACCATCAAGATTAGAGCTGTGACCTCCTGGCAAACTGGGCGCTTTTATCTCTAGATCAGGATCTCAGTGTAGTTCTGACATGTGGTTGAAATGTTACTTTTGTTGAATTAAGTTTAGTATATTTTTCACTGTACTGTGTACATCATGAAATGAAAGGATAGCTAACAGGTCATTTATTTCTATTTCTGCATATGCTTTTTTATAATTATACAAATAATACATGTTATTTTAGGAAATATGGAAAAGTACAAAGAAGAAAATAAAAATTGTCATAAAAAGGGTTGTTCTTTTAAAACCACACAAACTAGGATCAGTGAAGCATTGGAGCAAAGTCATCGGAGCCAAATCAGAACAAAACCACTCTTGATTATTCTGGAATGGGTTAAGGAAAGGATCATGGTCTCATAGGACCTACAAAATGCTCACCTCTTTAGTGAGGTTCTGTAATAAAGCAGAAACTAACAATGGGGATGCTGTAAAGAGAAGGCAAACCATGGGACTGAGCTACCTCACTTATTGAAGGAAAAGCTACTCTGGTGAAAGCAAACCGCCAGCTAATATACCTCATTTTTCTCACCATCTCCTAACTCTGAGGCTTTGGCTTATCTTTCTGTCTTACCCTGAAGTTTTGCAATTAGAGATATAATATCTCAACTTATGAGACTGAGTATTTTTTATTTGATCATGTGTATTTTTTTCTTTGGGGAGTTATCTCTTTATCCCCCATTTTTTTATTCATATCTATTTTTTAATTGATTTTTCAATAACCCTTTTATATTAAGGGTATCAATCCTTTGTCTAATATGGTACAGATATTTTTTGATTTTCTGTTTCCTTTAATGGGCTGTGAACTTCTCTAGGTCAAGGACTATATGTCTTATAATCATGGCTATCAATTTTTAAACATATACCATATGCTAAGTACTTACCATGCAAAAAATTGAAATTCGACCTCTACCCTACATAGTACACAAAAATCAACTCAAAATGGACTCCACTCTTATGTTTAAGTCTTTAAACTATAAAACTCCTAGAAGAAAACATGGGTGAAAGCTTCTTGACATATATGACACTAAAAGCATAGCAAGAAAGCAAAAATAGACAAGTGGGACTACGTCAAACTAAAAAATTTTTGAACAAAAAAAGAAACAGTTGACAGAATGAAAAGGCAACCTATGGAATGGGAGAAAACATGCCAATCATCTCTGTGGTATTGAGTTAATATCCAAAATACATAAGGAACTCCTTCAATTCAATAGTAAAAAAATCAAATAACCTGATTAAGAAATGGACAAGTATATAAAAAGATGCTCAACATCATTATCAGGGAAATGCAAATCAGAACTAAATGAGATGTCATCTTACATCTGTTGGGATGGCTATTATCGAAAAGACATGAAATAGCAAGTCTTGGTGAGGATGTGGAGAAATTAGAACCCTTGTACACTATTGATAGGAATGTAGAATGCTTCAGCAAATATAGAAAACAGTATGAGGATTCCTCAAAAAAATTTAAAGTGTAACTACCATATGATCCAGTAGTCCCACTCTTGGGTACATATCCAAAAGAATTGAAATCAGAATCTTGAAGAGATTACCTGCACTCCTGTGTTCTTTGTAGTATTATTCACAGTAGCCAAGATGTGAAAAAATCCATGTGTCCATCAACAGATGAATGGATAAAACGTACCTATGGTGTGTACATACAGCCTCAAAGAAGAAGAAAATCCTGCCATTTGTAACATCGTGGATGAACCTGGAGGACATTATTCTAAGCGAAATAAAGCAGTCATAGAAGGACAAATACTGCGTGATTCCACTTATGTGAGGTATCTAACATAGTCAAACTCACAGATGCAGAGAATAGAATAGTGGTTGCCAGGGGCTAGAGACTGGGGGAAACTAGGAGTTGTTCAATGGGTATAAAGTTTTAAGTTACGCTAGATGAATAGCTTCCAGAGGTCTGTTGTACGAACATAGTGCTTACAGTTAACAATACAATATTGTGCACCTCAAAATTTGTTGAGAGGGTATATCTCATGTTAAATCTTCTCACCAAAAAAACCCCATAGAGACACAAAGAAACTTTGGGAAGAGTTGGATATGTTTATTACCTTCACCGTGGTGATGATATCGTGGATGTATATATATGCCCAAACTCATCAATTTGTACACATGAAATATGTGCAGTTCTTTGTATATCAGTTATCCCTCAATAAAGCTATTAAAAAAAAACCCAACATACTGTCCAGCAATTGGATTATTATGTGTGCATCTCATGATCAGTGACTGTTTTATTGTAAGCAAAGAAATTATAGTATCAGATGGGCAGATACAAAGTCAATGTAATTACAATGTAAATGATGAGTTTTAGAGGGGCTATGACTAAAGGAAGAAAATTCAGTTAGAGGGTTGTTTTAGTAGTTTAGGTAAGACTAAACTTAGATTCCTGGCTTGGCTAACAGGGCTTCTAGTATACCCTTTCACCCAGAAAAAAAAAAAACAGTAGAACCAGTAGGAGGGGAAGATTTCTCTTGGAAGTGATGAGCTCAGCCTGGAGCAATCTGAATTTGATATGCCTGTTAGATAGCCATATAGAGATCACCTATATGAAGATGGCTGAGTAGTTTTGAAATTCTCCATCTGGCCTAAACAAATTTAGGAATGATCATAGAGAAGATGGTTACTGAAGCTTGGAGTAGGAAATATGCCCATGGAAAGTATTTCAGTTTACTCTATGTAGACATACCAGTGTATACATATTAAACAAACAATGTTAATTGCAAGTCATGATAATGAACTGTGGTTTTGATCACTAACAATAACATAAAACAATTTGCAAGCTACTTATATATAATGTTAGCCTTAATAAATAGAATGATGAAGGTCATCAGTGATTATTTTTTTATGTCATGTAGTTTATCTCAGTTGACTTTAGATCTATATTGAACAGCTTTTACAACTTATGTTGCTATCATTAAGTGGTGGTATTACAAAGAAAACATATCACTTTGAGAACTGCACTTGAAACTGTTTTATTGTAAACCAGGAAATTATAGTATCAGGCTTGCAGAATACAAAAATCAACTTAATTGCAATGGAAATAGTGAGTTTTAGAGAAATATGACTAGAGGGAAAAAAATCCAGTTAGAAGGTTGTTTTGAATAGTTTTAAGCAGGAAACTGATATGTTCAGGTTTACACTTTAGATAGGGTACTCTGCAGTAAGGTAATTGAAGTTAAGGATGGCAAGTCTGGATGTGGAAACAAGAATTAGGGGATTATTTTAATAGTATATAATACTGCTAGGGTAAATAGAGTTATCAAGAAATACATTGAAAATAAAATCAGGTCTTATGTTAACTTAATGAATTTATTATGTTTAAAACAAAATCCACAGAGATCACAACTGGTTTCTTATCTGGGTATCTAAAGAATGGTGGTGCATTTAGTGAAAGGGGAAATAAAGTGTAGCCCATAGTAAAAAAAGAAAAACAAAAACCAAAAAAACTCAGGAGTTTAGTTTTCTGATTTCTGGATTCTGGCATCTAAACTAGTGGGTAAGCGTGGTATACCAGAAGAGAATAGATATTGTACCTTTAATATCCTAAAAGGTTATTTTCAGATGTTAAGCTCTAGTTTCTACTCTTATACATGTTTCTGTGTATAGAAGGTTGGAAAAGTTGAAATTAGCTTTGTGAGACTGAGCCATGAATTCATACAAGTGTAAACCCTGACTGAAGTGATGAAATGGTTTTTCCTTAAGTACATAAGTACAGAATACATGTTTAAGGGAGCAGGTACTTTCTTTTCATCTTATTCAGGAGGTATCATATTCTTGCATTGTTGGCTTGTATGAATTATTTTGGGTGAATACATTCGTAGTATTTTCAGTGACTTCTTACATGTTTTTCTTATTTGAAACAAGTAAAACTAATTTTTTAAAACTTTCAGTTTTGATTGCTTTTTATATAAAAATATTTAGTAAATAGTTGTATCTTTTGAATATATCACATTATTTTATGAGAAACTCTTGACTTTGAAAGTAAATATAAATTGATTTTTAAAAATTAGTGATAATTTTAGTTCTTATCATTTAATGAAAATGTATTTAAGTTACTTTGCATAAAGGATTAATGTCTGAAATACTGAATTCAGAGCTTGGCTTAAAGTGTTAATATCAAAAGAAATCTTGTTTGTAATTTCTGTTTGAATTCTTAAAAAATGTGTAAAACCTTTTCATACTCTGCCTAATTAAGTCTGCACAGTTACTTACTAATAATGTTTAAAAGTAATTTAATCAAATTACAAACAGCACTGCATTTAACTGGATAACTGCAGCAAAAATTGAAAATATTTTCATACTAAAATTGTATAGACACTATGACCAATATATATTATATACATAAAGTTTTACATAAGTATCTTCTTATATTAGTAATTACTATTCCATATGTATAATACAAAATGCATAATAAAAATATGGTTTTTAAAAAACCTTTCTTTCTTGATAAGGTGCATAGTCCAGTGACAATCAAAAAGGCATTCTGCTAATGCAAATGGAGGTGAAGAGATGTGAAGCTGGGAGAGTTGACTCTTGTTTCCTAGAATCTAGTTTTAACAGAAATGAAAGAGCTTAAAATTTCTAAATTGAGTTGTATTTTACGGGAAAGATTATCTGCTATTGATAGAGTGTCTTACGACTGTATGTGTCATGCAACTGTTAATTCAGCTTTCATCTGTCTTTTCACAGAGCTCCTTAATAAGCATTCATAGTCAATTTTTGGCAGCATTAGAATCACTGAAGACATTCTGGGATGTTATGGATGAAATTGATGAAAAGACGTGGGTACTTGAGCCAGAAAAACCTACACGGAGTGCAACAGCACGAAGAATTGTATTAGGTAGGGAAAAAGAGGATTATTGAGGGTTTTTGTTTTAGGTGTTTGATTGTATTTTCTATTATGTAGGAAAATGAATCTAAAGATGACATCAGACTCTTAGATGAGACTTTTTATATAAAGTCAACTACTAGAACTTTTTGGGATGAACTGTGATTTCTTTTCTTACTATGTATTTAAATGTAACTTTCAGGTGAAAAGGGCAAGTACTGAGGTGTTTCATTATAAAAGGTGATGATCCAATGGAAGTCACATTCAGAGATAGTGTTTAATTAACTTTTAATTAGCACAGAAATAGTGGAGCAGGTTTTTCAAGACTTACATTACTTAGGATAAAAAAAGCTATGTGAGAAATAATGAAGTCTTCATCTGTGAAACTAGACAAGATTAGTATGACCAAATCTGGGAACTTTTTCTGACGAAAGTATAGAGGGGTATCTAAGAACCCAAAGTGAGCCATGCATCCACTGAAGAGTAAACAGAAAGTACAAAGTAATAATTGGATGTATTTTAAGTATTTTATTTACTATAAATATGTGAAATTAATGAATAAGATGTGGTATAACCATAAATATCATCCTTGCAATATTACTATATTCTTTTACTGTAAACTGATTGTTTTATGTGTTTTCATTATGAGCAAGCAATACTTGAAGTCAGTTTTAGAATTCAACCTCAAGATTTTAGATGTTTTAAACTATATTTGAGTTCACACGAAACACTGGATTAGATGGTTATAAGATAACTATTTCTATCTTTCCTCCCTTTTTTCCTAGCCCAACTAGATAAGTTGTTAAAAGGCATATATTCTGAAGGATATTTTGAAATTCTGATGTGAATCATATCCAGATTAGTGAGCAATTTGTGTATTTTCTGCCCAGGCATACTAGATTATTTGGGAGAAAAGAAGTGACATGTTCTTGGGAGAAGAGAAAAGTCTAACTGTGCAGCAGTTCTGCAACCAGTATTGTTACTTACCCACTTTGAAGAAGTCTAACAGTATTTAATTTGAAATAATTAACTAATTTTGATATGTTCGTGAACAAGTAGATAGTAAGAATGAAAACATTTTCTTCAAAGAAGTGTAGTAATTTATTATCTTCATGGCCCCACTAAGATTTTTATTTTTATCAGGTTATGGTTAAATATATCTTTTATTTTATTTCTCATGTTCAGCATAATCTGATTTTTATTCACTCTCTTTATATTTACCTTTTAGCTCCTTTTTTGTGCCTTCAGGCATTGATTTGCCTTTTTAGGACCAAGTTTTCACCAAATTGAGTGAAAGATTAGTTAATATAGCCATTGTTGTTAAGTGAAAGTACTTTCTGGAGCCATTAGTAGATGACATTGCTAAAGGCTAACATGGAATTTGTGTTCATGGTAAAGAATGCTTTAACAAATGAGATTATAAGTTAACTTCTTGTATTTTTGTTTTTCTCATTGAATGACTTGTAGTCATTTTTTATATTACTTGATTACCTCTTTTTGGCAGATCTGTAATAATTGTATTTATGTTGTTGCCAACCGTAGCCAAAGGTTAATTCTATAGTGTATAGAATTTATCAAGATATTTTTACCATGAACATGAAATCCAAATTGACCTTAACAATTATACTATGTACCTTCAAACTATAGCAGTAACATTTCTGAAATTTGTACTATACTCTTCTACGGTTAAAATTTATAAAAGAGTCTAGTGCCAAGTAGAAACAGCTTTTTCTTAGATTCTGCAAACTAGGTTAGTTGTTGTTTTTCTTAGTAAATTAACAGTTTCCAATTTAATATGAATTGAACCCTTTGTTAACTTACAGAGGAAAGCTTCACATGGAGCAAAAGAATTCAGAAATGTTTTTATGAAACTCAAATCTTAAACATGTTTATTTTTACCATGTACTGTATTTCTCGTCTTTTACGCTTTACCAAAGTTCTATTTCTTTTCAAGAAAGTCATAAAAAGTAATTTACATCATCATTTCTAAAACTTGTGATGTGTGATTCTTTTTATATTAAAAATCTTTATCACCCCACAGAAAAATTTTATTTAAATTTCAGTAGAATTCTGACTAGAATTTCAATCTAAATTAATTATACTGACTTATATATTGACTCTGTTTTTTGAAACTTGGAATCCCCAAATCAAAGTCATGATCATAATTTCAAAATGTACTTTTAGTTAAATATAATATAGTGATATATATAAACTATTTATAAAACATTTGGTTAATCTTTTCTTGGGCATACAATGAAATAAGTATTCAGACACATATCCTGTACTTTTTGTTTGTTTGTTTGATGAACTGTCCTAAAAACTTTACTATTTTATTCTAGGGAATAATGCTTCAATAAATATAGAAGTAGACCCTATGCATCCGACTATGCTTCCTGAGTGCTGCTTTCTTGGAGCTGACCATGGTGTGAGATCTCAGCTTTAAATGTTTTTAACAGAATCATAAAATCCTTGTCTGCCACTTTTAAAATATGATTCTAAAATATTAATATATTAATGGTAATTATTTTAAGTGAAAATGTCTCATCATTCTGAACTATGTACTTTTGTTTTTTAATATGATATATATGATTTAGATTTTTCTAATCAATTAAGAAACAAATTCTATAGTTAACAATTATTTATATTTGAAAGTTGCTAAGAGAGTAAAAGTTCTTGTCACAAGAAAAAAAATTTGTAACTGTGTAGTGACGGAAGTTAACTAAACTTGTGGTAATCATTTCACAGTATATACATATACCAAATAATTACGTTGTACACCTAAAACTAATACAATGTTGTATGTCAATTATATCTCAATTAAAAAAGAGAAACAAATTCTATGCCTAAATGTGACTTTACAAAATGAGAGCAGCAAGCCCTAAATTATTAAACTTTTTTTTTTCTTTAAATATCTGAAGTGGTAAAACCCCTGGGAATTAAGCTGAGCAGAAACATACATTTGTGGTAGGTATCTTTGCAATATAATTGTTACTTTTCTATGATTTTGCAAATTTAATAACATTTTTTTCCCAATGCTTTCAGGGATCCAGAAAATAGTCTCTTACAAAATTTGAGAGATGTTTTAGAAATTGATTTTCCAGCTCGTGCTATCCTGGAAAAATCTGTAAGTTTTATCAGTACTTTGATATTCCAAGCAGTGTTGCATAATGAAAGTTAAATGTTCTTCTTTTAGGCACCAGAGAAAAATGAGGCTGAAAGGGAGGGAACTGGAAGAATTTTATAACAGACTTCTGAGCTGCAAGCAATAGTTGCATCAAAGAACTTATTAACCTTTGATTGGTGGTTATAAGTGTACTTTTTTCATGGTCTTCCTAGTAGTAAAGTGATTAATGACAGATATCTTTATTATTGAAAATAGGGGGAAAGGTCCAAAGTAACATGAGATATTTGGTTTTTTTATACTATCTGCTATGGATGACTGAAATAAAGTTCTAATTAGCTTGTTGTAAGTGTTTGTGAAGGATGGCAGTACAGTTTTTCAAAATTGAATAAACACCGCTACATTGCAAAAATAATAAACTTACAACTGATTTTTGACAAAGCTGCTAAGGTTGTAGACTACTAAAGTGGTGGGGATATTTTTTTCTTTTTCCTTTAGTTACAGAATTTTGAAGTTTAGTAATCACTAGCTACTGTCAATTCCTACCTTTACATACTACAGTGGTATTATAGTATACAATATGAGAAAATTACTTAAGCTGAAACATCTTATGAGCCAAAAATAGAATCTGTTTTTTAGTATATCTATGTGTATTATTTTTTGGATGAAAAAGGAAGCACTGTGTTACAAATAGCTTTTCTAAGGTGTTAAATAGCGATGTGACTGGATTTTCTCTAATACAGGCATACTTCACAGAGCTTCCAGGTTTGGTTCCAGACAACCGCAATAAAGTGGATGTCGCAATAAACTGAGTCACACGAATTTTTTGGTTTCTCAGTGCATATAAAAGCTTTGTTTACACTATACTGTAGTCTATTAAGTGTGCAGTGGCATTGTCTAAAAAAAGGTGTTATCTGTGAAGCACAGTAAAGCAAAGGACAATAAAACGAGGTATACTGTGTGGCAATATAATTACCTTTATAAAAAACATATTTGTCAAAATTTAATATTGTCTGTGCCATATTATTCATTTTTTCTTATCTCACCTTGTGTTTTAAACACGTATGCTCATTAAATATTTCTTTTCTTTTGAAGGATTTTTCTAGGGATTGTGGAATTTGTTATGCCTACCAACTTGATGGTGCCATTCCTGATCAAGTGTGTGATAATTCCCAGTGTGGACAGCCTTTCCATCAGATATGCTTATATGAGGTAAAAGTAAAATAAAACTAACATTAGCAAGAGTTTTTTCAGCTAACACAACATAGGAAGTATGCATATCTGAAATATACAGAATCTAAAATCTGTTTAGTCAACAGTGATCTCCTTTTTTGCCATTAGCTCCATTACCACTTCATTCCAGATGCTTCATTTCTTCATCGTGGTTACTAATGAGTGAAGAAATGTCCTAAAGTATCCAAGGGGGGAAATGTATCCAGAATATATTCATGGACTGCTTATTGAAGCATAACAAATTTAACTGGTGGTACATTTCAGTAAATATCTCAGGTAACCACAGCACAAACTCTGTAGACTCATTCAGGTGGGAGTAGTGGTGTCAATAAAAGGGAAATAGCACTATGGAGTGTCTATTACTTTTCAGGCTAGACTTAAATATAGAATAAATCTACTAATCCTACTTTTGATATTGAGAAGAACAGATTTTATGATCTGAGTATCTCATAGCACTCTGGGTCCGTGATGTTTTATTTACTACTTATTTACTATATGTGAAGTCTGCTTTCATTCCCATCTGTAGTCATTTGCTCTCTAAAGCATTCATCTTAGGGCGCAGTTGACATATGATTAACTGTGTATCTGTATACAAAATACCTTGCAGTCATATGGTACTTTCAATTTTCAAAGTCCTCCTTAATATCATCTCCTGATTTTTGTGATTAGAAATAGCAGTTGATGCTATCTGAATTTTAACAGTGGAGAACTTAGGTGGAGGTGTCAATTTACTTTATATAAAATCTTAAAATACCAGATCTAATTATAGAGACATTCTTAAGGGAAGGTGTACTTTCTTTTGTAATAATGAATATTCATTTAATTTTTAAAAATGGACTTCCTCATGCCTGTAATTAATGGATTGAGAATTACCCCACTATTGGTGACTAAGAGCAGAATTAAAACCTAAACTTTCAAGGGTCTCTGGTATCTTTTACAGAAGGAGTTCTTAATTTATGATAATGGATTTAGGTAGGGTCTGTGAATCCCATGGACTTGTGTGCATTATTTTTGTGTATGTCTGTTTTAGTGGTAGAGAAAGTGCATAATTTTCATCAAATTCTTAAAGGGGCCCATAATTTGGTTATATGCGAGTGGTATAGACGTTGAAATCCATGTTAGTTTCCCCTTGTTATTCAGCATTTCAGTAATCTGGTATTGGCTCAGGAACTGTTCCCCTTACTGTTGCAAAAGGAAATTAAGAAGGTAAATCTTCTATAATACATTCAAAAAGAAAGGAAATGATATTTGGAATATCTGTAATTTGTAATCATCCTGATATTGCTCCCTTTCTTTGTCATCTTTTTAAAATTTTTAGTGGTTGAGAGGACTGCTGACTAGTAGACAGAGTTTTAATATCATATTTGGTGAATGTCCATATTGTAGTAAGGTAAGCAAATTATTAATCACATTTCATAAAATATGCCTAGCTTTTAGTAATGTATTTTATAAGATAGATAAGATAATATACTATATAGATATCTAAACCTTTTTAAGACCTCTGTTATCCTATGTATTAAAAAAAAGTTTCTGTAAGATAAATTGTTCCTATTAATAACATTTTAATTTTCAAATTGCCCCTTTGATCAAAAACAGTTAACCACTTGTCTAGATTTCCTAGGTGTTGTGAAACTTGAGGAAAATATTTTCCAAACCCTACCATGACACCATATCTAGTATAAAGCAATTTTATTTTTCAGAATGTCCAGAAACTTTCTTTGTTAAAATATATTCTCTCTTTTTATAAGCCAATTACCTTGAAAATGTCTGGGAGGAAACCCTGAAATAAGAATGTAACATTTCTGTGAAGAACTGGAAACTGTAAAAATTGTCAAAAGGATTTTATTTGATTTCTTCAGAGAAAATATAGAGCAAGACATACTAATACCAAAAGAAAAAGAATGATGAAGCCATAATAATACACATCTGCCTTTGTCTCTTCACTAAGAGCAAACTGAGTAAGCCAAAATCCTGTAGAACTTTCTAAGTCTGTGACCTCCATACCAGGCGTAGAAGCATATGTATACCAAGTTGGAGATCTTGACTTGTTGAATATATCTTCACTGGTAAAATCTGGATGGGTTTCATAAAATGAATTTGGGAATTGTATGCCACTAGATTTTTGTGGAGAACTTTTTCGTTCATTCAGAAATTCTTGAGACTTACAATATTTTTGTCTTCTCCTTGTGTTTTCCTATGGGAAAATATATACAAAGTGTGTTAGGTTTGAGTTATCCAAGTGTTTACTTTGTGTACTCTTAAGAGTGCTAAATAAAATTTGTTACACAAGATTGAGTTTTTGTGTTTTTGTTTTTTTCTGAGAAGTTACTTTTTGTTCTGGATCTTGAGAGTTTATAAAGTACTTACTGGCATCAAACAAACAATCAAATCTGGTGAATTTGATTGATTCTTTAAACCATTAAGTGAGCCATCTTTCAAATATTTTAATCTAAAAATAGGATTCAATATGAAAACTGAATTTTCTTGGCAGTACAAAAACTAGGCTTAATGGGGGTGAGATAGTCATAATTAGAAAGATTTTTAGTCATTAGTAATTAATACAGTGATTCCAGGGGAGCCGAGGCACCAGAGCAAAATGGTGGTGTGGCCTCAGCTGTTGGTCCGCAGTCCTGCAGCCTTCTGCCCGGGTTCCACAGATTGACATCTTCCAATCACAGACCTCAAGAAAACAGCTAGTTAAAATCCTTATTTGTCCAGACAGTGGATGCAACAAAAGCTGCTTACTCTAATCTAGTCAAAAAAAAATAAGTAGTCTATGCAAATTACAGTTTCACAACGTTAAACCGAAATGCTTAGAAGAATACAACAAAATTTGTCAAGAGGTGTTACACACCAAAGATTCATGAAGATGAACATGAACCTTGTGCTTTGGTGTGGGGACTTGGAACACATGGTATGGAGAGCAGGATCAAGCTGTCCACCTCTGAGGGTATGAAAGAGGCTATCCAGCCTTCACAGAGGTCATGAATACGCTCAGAGTAAATCAGGAATTTGTGGGAGGCAGAAGCAACATGCTTCCCTCTAGGAAGAATCAGCTGTGTTAGAGTTCACATTCTTGAATGAGCCTGTCACCCAGTCAAGACCTAAGAAATGTGAACTCACATGTTAGCAACTCCAATCAGGAACTGTGATGCATGGTGCAATTACTGTTTAAATAGCAAAATAGCAGTTTTCCCCTAAACTGATCTATAGATTCAACGCAACCACAATCAAGATCCCAGCAGGCTTTGCAAATGTAAAGCATACTAAATAGCTAAAATAATCTTGAAAAAGAACAAAGTTGGAGGTCTCACACTTCTCAATTTCAAAACTACTACAAAGCTAAAGTAATCAAGACAGTATGGTACTGGCATAAGGACAGGCATACAGATCAATGGAATAGAATGGAAAGTCTAGAAATAAACTCTCACATCTAAGAGCAATTGGTTTCTGACAAATGTACCAGTGCAATTCAGTAGGAACACATAGGCTTTTCAACAAAGATGCTGAGACAACTGGATATCCACGCACAATGATGAATTTAGACCCCTACTTCACATTTTATACAAAAATTGACCAAAAATGAACTGTAGTCCTAAATGTAAGAGCTGGAATATAAAACTTTTAGAAGAAAACATGAGAAAATCTTTGTGACTTAGGGTTAGGCAGAGTTTGTAGACAGAACACTGAAATCATGCTCCACTAAAGAAAAAAATGATAAATTCCCCCAAATTAAAAACTTTTATAATTCAAAGGACATCATTTAAAAAGTTAAAAGACAAGTCACAGAATGGGAGAAGATTTTGCAAATCATTATGTGGTGTATCATAGACTGATTTGTGGATGCTGAGCCATCTTTGCATCCCTGCGATAAATCCTACTTGATCCAGGTGTATTATCCATTTAAAGTATTGCTGACTTCAGTTTGCTAGTATTTTGTTGAGGATTTTTGCATCTATGTTCATCAGGGATATTGGCCTGTAATTTTCCTTTCTTGTGGCATCCTTGTCTGGTTTTGGTATCAGAAATAAGGCTAGCCTCATAAAATGAGTTTTATGAGTCATAAAATTAGAAGAGTCGAGAAGGATTGGTTGTTTGGCAGAATTCACCCGTGAAGCTGTATGGTCCTGGACTTCTGTCTTTTGGGAGGTTTTTGATTACTGTTTCAGTCTCCTTATTAGTAACTGATCTGTTCAAATTTTCTATTTCATGATGATTCAGTGTTGGTAGGTTGTATGTTTCTAAGAATATATCCATTTATTCTAGGTTTTCCAATTTGCTGGTGTATAATTGTTCATAGTAGTCTCTTATGACGCTTTGTATTTCTGTGGTATCAGTTCTAACATCTCTTCTTTCATTTCAGATTTTATTTGAGTCCTCTCTCTTTCTCTTGGTGAGTCTAACTAAAGGCTTGTCAATTTGCTTATCTTTTCAACAACCTAGCTCTTTGTTTCATTGATCTTTTCTATTGTCTTTTTAGTCTCTCTCATTTATTTCTGCTCTAATCCTTATCTCCTTCCTTCTGTTAACTTTAGGCTTCATTTGTTCTTCTTTTTCTAGTTCCTTGAGGTGTAAAGTTAGGTTGTTTATTTGAGACTTACCTTGTTTCTTGAGGTAGCATTTATTGCTATGAACTTCCCTTAGAGCAGCTTTTGCTGCATCCATAAATTTTCGTATGTTCTATTTCCATTTTTGTTGTCTCAAAGTATTTTTTGATTTCTAATTTCTTCTTTGACCCATTGGTTGTTCGGTAGCATGTTGTTTAATCTCAACATATTTGGGAGTTTTCCAGTTTTCTTTGTGTAATTAATTTATAGTTTCATACCACAGTGGTCAGGAAAGATGCTTGATATGATTTCAATCCTCTTAAATTTATTAAAGACTTGTCTTGTGACCTAACATATGATCTATCCTGGACAGTGTTCCATGTGCACTTAATAATGTGTATTCTGTTGCTTTTGGGTGGGATGTTCTGTATATATCTTTTCAGTCCATCTGGTGTAATGTGCAGTTTAAGGCTGATGTTTCCTTATTGATTTTCTGCCTGGATAATTTATCCACTGAAGTGAGTGGAGTATTAAAATCCCCTACTATTAATGTATTGCTGTTTATTTGTACCTTTGTCTATTAATGTTGGGTGCATAAATATTTACAAATGTTATATCCTTTTGTTGGATTATAACCCCTTTATCATTATACTTTGTTTCTTATTACAGTCTTTGTTTGTTTTGTTAAAGATTGGCCCTGAGCTAACATCTGTTGCCAATCCTTTTTTTTTTTCTTCTTCTCACCAAGTCTCCCCAGTACCTAGTTGTAGGTTCTTCTAGCTCTGCTATGTGGGACACCATCTCAGCCTGGCTTGATGAGCAGTGCTAGGTCTGCACCCAGGATCTGAACTGGCAAAACCGTGGGCTGCTGAAGCAGAGTGCACAAACTTTTAACCACTCAGCCACCACGGGGCCGGCTCCTACAGTCTTTGTTTTAAAGCCTGTTTTGTCCAATGTAAGTATAGCTACTCCAGCTTTCTTTTGATTTCGATTTGCCTCGAGTATCTTTTTCCATCCCTTCACTTTGTGTATGTCCTTAAATCTGAAGTGAGTCTCTTATAAACAACATATAGATGGATCTTGTTTTTTAATCCATTTAGCCACTCTGTCTTTTAATTGGAGAATTTAGTCTATTTACATTTAAAGTAATTATTGATAGGTATGCACTTAACTGCCTTTCTGTTGTTTACTGGCTTTGTAGTCCCTTTCTGTTCCTTTCTTCTTCTCTTGTTATCTTCCTTTCTGTCTTGATGACTTCCTTTAGTGGTATACTTATATTCCCTTTCTCTGTCTTTTTTGTGTATTTACTATGGGTTTTTGCTCTGTGTTTACCATGAGGCTTACATATAAAAACATATCTATAGTCTATTTAAGTTGATAACAATTTGATCCTAATAAAGCTCAACATTTTTACTTTCCCCCCACATTTATGTTTTTGACTTCACATTTTACACCTTTTGTATCCCTTAACTAATTATTGTAATCATAGTTTTTACTACTTTTGTCTTTTAACCTGCATACTAGATTTATAAATGATTAATCCACTATCTTAACTATATATTTACTTTTCCAGTGAGATTTATATGTTTTCTTGTTACTAATTATCAAGCACTCTTTCAGCTTAAAGAGTCCCTTTAAACTTCCTTTTAAGGCCAGTTTACTGGTGATGAACTCCTTTAGCTTTTTCTTGTCTGGAAAACTCTTTATCTCTCCATGAATTCTGAGTGATAACTGCCACATAGAGCATTCCTGGTTGGAAGTATTTTTCTTTCAGCACTTTGAATATATTGTGCCACTCTCTTCTAGCCTGCAAAGTTTCTGCTGAAAAATCTGCTAACAGTCTGATGAAGATTTTCTATGTAACAAGTTTTTCTCTTGCTGCTTTTAATACTCTCTTCTTGTCTTTCTTTAACTTTTGACATTTTAATTATAATGTGTCTTGGTGTGGGTCTCTTTGAATTCATCTTATTTGGAACTCTCTGAGCTTCCCAGATCTGGATGTCTTTTTCCTACCCCAAGTTAGGGAAGTTTTCAGCTATTTTCTTCAAACAAGATTTATGACCCTTTCTTTCTCACTTCTCCTTCTGGGACCCCTCTAATGCGAATGTTAGACTGTTTGATGTTACCCCTTAAGCAATCTTCCCTTTTTTTCATTCTTTTTTCTTTTTGCTGCTCTGATTGGATGAGTTCCACTGCCTTGTCTTCAAGTTGACTGATCTTTTCTTCTGCTTCATCTAGTCTGCTGTTGAACCTCTCTGGTGTATTTTTCGGCTCTGTGAGTTCGATTTGGTACTTTTGGATCTGCACAGTTGGAAATGGTTGAGGTAAATTTAATGTTATCTGTTTTTTGATCACAAAAAATAAATAAAAATTAAATAATTAATGTAGTGGTTCTCAACTTTTTACATGCCATGGCAAGTTTTACTCAATCTATGTGCCATATAGTGGGTAAGGGACAAGGCTGTACAACCAAAGGAGTCTCCCCTGGGGCAGATGTTGTGGCATGTCTTTTGGAAACCTACAGATACAGAACACCCACAATAGACTGAATAGAATACTGATATATGCAAGTTTCAGGAACTGCTTCTATGTTTTTTAACGTCATTCCTGTAGGCCAAAGCCCCAAGAATCAGCTTCCTGCTCTGTTGTTCTCTTTCTGCTTCACATTGGTAACCTGGCCTGTCTCTCGTACCATTTATCAGGCATACATGTTGGAAAGGAAGAAGTAAAACTGTTCACAGACAACATGAGTGACTATGTAGAAAGTCCTAAGACTGTACACAAAACTACTAGAACTAATAAGTGAATTCAGAAAGATCCCAAGACATAAGGTCAATATACAAAATGAATTGTATTTATAGCAGCAACAAATGACTAGAATATGAAATTTTTTAAAAATTACATTTACAGTAGGATCAAAAAGCAAAATATTTAGTGATAATTTTAATGGAAGATGTGTCAGATATCTGTACTGAAAACTATAAAACATATTGACAGAAATTAAAGAAGATCTACATAAATGGAGAGAAGTATCAGGTTCACGCATTAGAGGACTCAATGCTATTGGGATTTGTTCCTTCTAAACTAATCTTTAGATTTAGCATAGTTCCAATCAAAATCCCCTTGTGCTTTTTAGTAGAAGCTGACAAGCTGGTTCTTAAATTTTAGGGAGAGAACCAGGACCTAAAATGGCCCAGGAAAGGGTTGAAGGACTTGCACTACCTAATTTCAGAACTTGTTGTAAAGCTGCAGTAATTGACGCAGTCCTGGTGTTGGTGTAAGGATAGGCAAATAGATTGAAAGAAGAGAGTGTCCAGAAACAGACCCACACTTACATGGTCAGCTGACTTTTGAAAATGACTCCAAAGACATTTAGTTAGGAAAAGGAAAATCTTTTAAATAAGTGGTGCTGGAACAACTGGCTTTCTAGATGGAAAAGAATGAACCTCATGCCCTACCTCACACGATACCAATAATTGATCTGAGATGGCTTATAGACCCAAACACAAAAGCTCAAATTAACACCTTCTTAAAAAATATATAGCAAAATAACTGTGACCTTGACGTAGGCAAAGGTTTCCTAGGTTTCTTTACTGAAAGCTCCCCCAAATTTAAAGAAAATAATTGATAAATTGAACTTCAAAGAAAAATAACAAATAGCTTCTGCTCATCAGAGACACTGTTAAGTAGATGAATAGGCGAGCTGCACACTAGGAGAAGACATCCATGATACAGATATTGGACAGATTTGTATGTGGAATATATAAAGAATTACTGCAACTCAATAAAAAGACAATCATCCAAATAAAAATGGATCAAAATACTTGAAAGGACACTTCACAAAAGAAGATGTATGAATGGGCAGTTAGCAGATGAAAAGGTGCTCAAATTATTAGTTATCAGGTCAATGATAATTGGAATCACTGTGATATACTAATAGACACAGGTTCGAATGGCTAAAATTAAAAAGATGGACAACACCAGATGTTGGGGAGGATGTGGAATGGCTGGGATTCTTATATGTTAATGGTGGGACTATAAAATGGCAATTACTTCTCCACTTTTTATAAAGTTGAACATACATCTGCCCTATGACCCAGCAATTCCATTTCTCAGGAGAAACAAAACATGCCCATAGAAGGACTTGTGTCAGAATGTTCACTGCAAATATTCCGTGCTGGCTAGAGCCAGAGGCAGGCCATAGGTGTCCATTAATAGGAGAATGGAAATGTGAATTATGATGCAGTTATACAACGGAGTACTACTCAACAAGAAAAAGAACAAATTACTAATCCATGCAACAATGCGGAATAATTTGAAAAAACATGCTGAGTGAAAGGTGCCAGACACACAAGAGCACACGCCATTTGACTGTGTGTATCTGAAACTCTGGAAGAGGCAAGACTAATCTAGTGAGGAGAATCAGAATATCAGAACAGTGCTTATCTCAGGGAAGGGGATTGACTGAGAAAGGGAACAAAGAACCTTCTGGAGTGATGACATGTACACACATGTATCACATTGCCACCCCCAATTAAAATATGTCAATTTCTTTGCTTGGAACCTGGGCATCAGCAGTTTTATAGTCCCTCTCTACACCCAGACATAGGCAATTCTGGTGCACAGGAAGAGCTGAAAAAGAGCACCTAAGAATCTCTAAATTTTGTCACCAAGCAAATATTTGTCTTTAATTTTACAAATGGGAACTGTAAAAGATGACCATTCAGAGATTCCTTTATATCAATTTAAAAATAAATGATGGTACTTTTGTTTTATAATGGAATAAGTGCAAAAGATTTCTCTTAGTACTAAAAAAGCATCTCTCTAGATAAACTTGTGTGCTTGTGGGTTGAATGAGAAATGTCTAACTAGTATGCTTCTAATTTTTGCCTTGGCTGCCAAGAAGTTCAGAGCCAAATTCAGTGCTCAGTTTAGTGATTAACATCCCAGCTGCCTGATAGACCAGTTTTTTTGAGGGGCAGGGAGTGAGAGATAGAAGGTGGGGTCATTAAATTATCCTGTTTTACATTGTAAACTACTTCAAATCATCTGGGGAAAATGATGGTGTATAAATCATATAAAATGTTGGCCGTTTTGAAAAATTTTTTCCACTGCAGAGATAAATACTTTGTATGCTTCTCCTTGTCAAAAAAGGTTAGATTAGGAAAGACTTTTGCTGCTGGTTGAATGAGTCATCTGCTAAAGGTGAGTCGCTATCCAACCAAACAATCGAATGATGTAAAAAACACATCATTTTAAAATCCAACCATATTGACAAGGAAACTCTTCACTTACATTTGATTATAAGGGTTAGACTGGAGGAACCAATGTGAAAGTATGCAGTGTGTTAAGAGTCCCTAATGGATAATAGATGGCATAAAATATTTAAGTGCACTTCATTACATTCTTAGGCTAAAGAAAGGAATCAGATCTGTACGAAAATGTGCTCACTGTCATTCTGTTTCTATGATAACTGGTGTCGGCTGCTTTGATTTTATCCACAGGATAGGATATTTTCTGTCCCTTCTCATTTTAACAAAGCCATAAAACCTTGGCCCTCAGGAGAAAGTAAAACGTCTTTATTCCCAAAGGGTATATTCTAATGTAACATTAAGGGAAAAAACAACAACAAAAAACCTCTCACCTGAGCTGTTTCATTGTTAAGCAATCCAATCAGCTTCTCCTCTTTTTGCACTTTTCTCCATGTTGCACAGGACTCAGCACTTCTCTCTCTGTCGGCTTTTTTTCCTATTAACCTATTTTGCATCTGATTGACTTCCTTTGTTGCAGCCTTTTGCGAATCAACCTGTTGATAGAGAGTAAGTAATAATATATAATGAAAACTTTTGACACTGGAAAAAAAAATGCAGTCATGTCCAGATTCTTGAAAATTCTAAACTTGCCAAGCTTTGAAAAAAGGAAGAAATAAAGAGGAAACCAACAAATGGATGTTAGAGAAAAAATATAGTAGTTGGCAAGATCCAGAGCCTTTCTCATCAATAGGACAAGACCAATTAAAATTGGTGTCACTGTTGTGCACTCTTTAGAAATTATCTGTACAGATAACTTGCTTATTGAAAACGGCATTTTTACAGAAAACTGTCACATTTTAAAACTGCACATGAATTCCTTATTAACCTTTGCTGGGAGTGGATCCAGTACATCTTTTTAGTTTAAATTCTTATTAATTAGAAGCTTAGTTTTCTATCATTGAAGTGAGCCTAATTAATGTGTAGCTTATGATGTTGCTTACTTTTTTATACAGGTAATTTAACCTTTGAGCAGACGAATAACAGTTTGTGTCATTTAATACTGTGTATCAGTACCAGAGGTTAAGTTCTACAACAAGCCTGCTGTCTGTAAGGTTTCTCTTTCACGCCATGGTGTCCCCAGAGGGATGAGTGACTTTGAATAACCTTCAAGTAGACATGGCAACAGAAGGGCACATCCCCCAGTCCAGCTAGAAGATTGAAACCCACAGTGAAGATCCTTATGTGAAGTGTTTGTACAGCAGCTTCATGTTTACAGCAGCTGAAAGTGCCATCACCTTTTTTTATCGGTTAAATAGGGGGCAGAAGATGGGAACAGCACAAGGGGAAATAATGGAGTAGCCAGTGCCAAAATGGAGAATGAATTACATTCGCTGGGCAAGCAGACCTTTAATTTGTAGTCTCTCAATTTTTAGCTTCTAATGCCAAGTATGTTCATTCCTTTCCTTTAAAATATGGTGGTGTTTGGTGGCTAGGTCTAAGCTGTCACCACACCACTCTTTACTAACCCCTCCTCCTGGATCCCAGCTTCTTAAAGGATAGCAAAGCCATTGCTTTTCAGTAACCTGAAAATTGGAATTGTTTCCTAATCACTCAGGGGTTCTTTATTTCCACCATTCAACTCTCCAGACTACTGGGGAAATTCATGTGTAACCACCTTCGGAGCCACCCTTCCAGTGAAGTCATCTTGGTAATACGTGCTCATCATACCACTAGTGTGAAACAACGAGTTTCCCAAAGCTGTTGCACACAGGTTTATCCTCAAAAAGCACTGGTTTGCCAATCATGGTGAAAATGTATTCTATGATATAAAAATTAGTTGAGATATTAATCGGGGTTTTTAATGCCTCCTATATGTGAGGCACTTTAGATATAACAGTTTTTTACCTGGGAGCCTCTGTTGTACAAACAAAATTTGGTCTAGTATATTCAGTCCTCTGTGCGGCTTCCTAAGAGATGATGCCTCCTGGATCTCCTGTCTGTTGGCCGGATGGTTAGGTTGCACTGCCATGGACACTTCTAGCTAATAAACTAAATGATACCCAGTTTATGGGAAATTTCTATGTCTAGGGAAACTTAAAATGGTAAGAGTGAAGTGCAATGATTAACTCTTAACTGTGAACGGAATAAAACTTTTTCTCAAAGATATAAAATATAGAAAACACTCTGGGCATCCCATAATCAAGAAGAAGGATACTATCTAAATGTGTGTCATTTTCAAGAAAGTGGTTGGCATTTCATTGTACAAAATGAGGAATACTTTTAGACTTCTAAAATTTGATAAGCTAAAAAATGTGCTTATAATTGACAATTTACATTTTACTTTTCTCAAACAGAAAATCAATATGAAGACACTTCAATAGAATTATTTTGAGAATTAAAGCTCAAGAAAGAATTTTATCAATTTCTAAGTTCAATACAAAGATTACTGCTACCAATAACAATATATTCACCCTTGGATTTGCTGTGGGAACCTCAGATTTAGGGTGAATGAAGGAACAAACTTTTACTGGTCTGAGATGTAAAATAGCTTGAACATTTTAGTTCTGACAGTTACGCCTCTGCTGAGGTAAAGCATTTAGGAAGGATAGGTGGCTCCTTATGCCCAGGCATCCATACTATTACAGTATCGATTCAGGCATCATAATACGGAGAGAGAGAGACTGATAAACTGATAAAAAGGTCCTTTACTGGCTCTTGAAGAAACAGCTGATTCAAGGGTTGACTTGGGATAGTCAGTAATGCTGGTTTTCCAGGTTCACTTTAGCATTCTCATCTGGGAATTCTGGAGCTTTAGCTCACCTCAATGAGCATTCTTACTGAAATGTGGTTTCCTTCAATGAATTTTGGACATAAATCCCAGTGGACGGCATAAATAGACTGTGGTAGCCCTGATGATAGATTCTTCCAACTTGACAGTGCAACCTCAGGAGCCGTCAGGACTACTAGAGAGTGATTTTAGCTATACATACCATCATTTTGATCGAGCCAAGTCCCCCAAAAGATTTGCTTTTCAGGAAAAAATATCAATGTCTCTACTATCTTGACAAAAATTCATTTCCAATTTAACTCCTGTAACAGTATTTGAGGATTTCACGAAGGCTCATTTTACAGGGAACAGTTTATGATACTTAGTAAAACCCAGTATTGGAAAAATACCTCATTTTTCTTTCGCAAAAAAAGATGCTGTAAGTTTGCCGAGATTCTTATGGTGATGTGCTATTTTCTAATACCTAACCAAAACATATTTTTGTTAAGAATACTAAATTTAAGAGGCACAACCACTTATTCTGAGGGAAATAATATTAAAAAAATATTATTCATAACTTTCCTTTGAATACCGAGTCTTAGAAACATTTTATTTAGCTACTTGTATACGTTTTCTGGTCCACTGACTTCTTTTTAAGTATCTTTGTTCAAAAAGTACAAGCCTAGAGTTCATTCACTATTCTGTTAGATAGTATAGAGTAACAAAATGTATAGTGACAAGTATAAAGTCCAGTGTAACAAGTATAGAGTATATAGAGTAACAAGAAATGTTTTTAGTTACTTAACAAGGGGCCTCTATCTGTGACTAAAAAAGAGAGAAATTTCGGGCCATGTGATTGATACTCATTCTGGACTTAAAATGATTTTTGTTATGGCAGCAATCAATGGTGGAAACTATGCAATACTGGTATCATTCAGGGGAACTGAGTACAGGACAGTTTATATTGTCATACTTTGCTTTTAACATTTTCAACTTTGGTTTTTGCAGCATTACAAAATCTGTAAACTTTAAGAGTAAAAATTAAAACACTTAAGTTTTAGCCACATATGGTGAACCTATATGTTATACTATAATTATTAAGCATATTTGTACACTTAAAATACTAGAGAAATAAAGTCATTATCCAATAAATATTGATCCTCTGTGAAATATATTCTCAAATCATCTTATTGTCTATATACTGAGGCTGATCATATTGTTAACAGAAATTAACTAAGGTCTTAAGAATGCGTATTATTCTTAGTGTTTTCTTTTTACTCATAATCAGAGTGTTCTAATCAAAAAGAAGAATAAAACATTTTTCATTGAGGTTTATTGGAAAAAATGTTTTATGTTTTATTCTTTCCATATAAAAATCATTTCACATAAACATCCTTTGAATTTGATGAAACTGAAAATTCTGGTGGATAATAATTAGCATTTTATATCAGAGGATATAGCTATCGGTTTTTAAAATGGCTTCTTTTATATTTCAATTAAGTTTATGAAACTGAAAAACTACAAAAAGGAAAAAATCTACTTAAATTAGTAATAGATTAAGGGGTGACCATTATTGCAAGGGAACTACTATGTCAAGGAAATGGCTCTTTGTTTTGTTGCAAAAGTGATAAAAACACTAAAGTCAATAAAACTGTTAAAATAAGTCTCAGTAATTACCAAGATCAAAATCCAGTGGCTTTTTATTAAACATGAACTTTTGTTCTGCCTTCTGCAATACGTAAATAGTGCTGACAATTGGTTTGTGAGGCACTTGCTACAATAAAATGTAATTGTATCATGAGAGAAAGGTGACAATCAGGAGATCATGAAAAAATTACATATTCTCACTGGTAGTTAATTAGCCATGCAAAACCTCCTCAAACAGATATTCTCTTCTATTAGGAATGATTACTATGCAGGCCTACAGATGTCAATACCACAGTCATTCAAATACTTCTTTCCCTACTAATTGAAGGTTGTAAAGCTCTGGTGCCAAGGTTTTGCTTCCAAAGAGCTAATTTATGACTAGAAGGATATTTTATGTCTTCAGTTGCTGCAGCTACAAAATTCAGCAAATCAGAACCATCTGTGCATTGATACTTGACTCACCATTCATCTAGCAGCCTATCAGTCACATTAGTTTGCATCCTGCATTCTTGGCTCATGAACACTTGTGATGATCCAAAGTTCACAAGAAATACTAAAAATGAATGGCATCCTGACCCTACCTTATTGTACATGCATCAAGAAAAAAAGCCCTCCCCATTTTTTTTGCATATGGATAGTGTCAAGGAAGAAATGGACATTGAGTTGCCTGTCCAGTAACATTGCTGACGTCAATCTCAGGCTCCTTGCTCCTAAAAAAGTTTTAAGGTCCAATTCTTTTATATTGTTTCAAGTTCTAATTCTTTTTTTCTTTTTAAGTTGGTGTGAGGGAGCCAGCTGAAAGATAGCAAAGTAAAGCAGAAGGTGTAACTTTTAAAAAATAACTTTCTTGAAAGATTTGTTTGTATAGATTGAAATATTAGCACATACAAATAATCTGGTTAAATCTAAGAATATGGTTATCACCACCAAATTATGGCCAAACTATAAGCAAAATTAGAGAGCAATAACTAAATAAAATCTGAAGAAAAGCAGCAAATAGACATTCTCATGAATAGTCAGATTACCCTTTAATCTTACATGGTCCTATCTTTATGACATCCATGACTGCTTTATTTCTTTAATAGCACACAACAGGCCACAGATCCTACTGTTTTGTCTGAGAGACAATAGGTCAAAAGAAATTTTAACAAAATTCCTTGGGGCTGAGTTAGGGGAAATAGGAATTAAATATAATAAGAAACTGGGTTGTCAGACTCATTTTGAGACATAAAACAACTTCATTTGGTGGAAAAGTGTCACAGAAGGAAATCAGGGGATCCCAGGGCCCCCATTACTTACTTTTTGATTGTGTGGAGTATGCACATTTACAGTCTCTCCTTTAGTCGAAAATTCCAGTGGTCCTAAAGGTGTTCCACCTGGGTTCAGAATCTTCTTGAGCATTTGATAGTTTGGCTTTTCATCATATGCTAAATTATGAGCACATGCCAAATATTGGGCTATTTCACCTGTGAAGTATTGTTTTTTACATGTCATTCATAATTGGCAAGAATTGTCAAGACTCCAATAGCCTCAAAATCTCTTTTATTTCTCCCTTACACATGCATATATATATACACCCACACATACACATCCTGAAGAAACTAAGAAAGAACAATTTGATGAAAAGCACTTTTTAAATGATATCCAAAAATGACTGAAATATAGTGACCTACAGATTTGACAAGTGTGAGAAACTGGTAATTTTTTTATATATCTTTGTTGATATGCTTACAATTCACTAATCTTATCAAAGGAAGCAAATTTTAAAAATGATAGTGATTTTGATTTATGTGGTGTAACTACTAAGAACTACATGGATAATATAGTAGACCAGACATGCTTCATACTTTTTTTATGTTGAAGTTTTAGAAATTCAGTTAAGAACAAATGTTACTTATAAATGTCCTTAAAGGAAAAAGAATCATTGCAAATTTTAATTAAGGCTTGATTTTGAGATTATAAGAGTACATTTAGAAATGACATTGAATTCTACGTTTTCAGCCAGGATTGGTTTCAGAATTTGCCAGAGCTCCCTCAAGTGCCCCCTGCCTAGCTAGCCCAGGGCCTTCACAGCGCAGCCTTCCTGGTTCAGAGCAGAGGATGACAAGTTGCCACCTTTATTTTTTCCCAAATGTCATCTCTTCTCTAGAACTATGTAGTAACCCTCTTCCCCTAAAAACGTTATGAACTACAAACTTTTAAACACAAGGAGGATTAGTAACCAAAAGTGGAAAACATAGCTGCCTTAAAACAAATGTAGTTTGTATTTTTCTTTCAGGGGAGGTTCAACCTAAATTCAAGACACAGGTAAGTGATGACGCCATCCACTATTTAAAAACTGGCCTGCTTTCATGTGTTCACAGAGATGTTCAGATATTCCACAAACCACTGGAGTATTTACAAGCCTTTCCCTTCCAAAAACTTACTACTGAGCAGACACAAGGACCTCTTCCTTTCTCACTAAGGTGTTTATATCGCATAGCAGGAAAACCGGGGAAGCTCCTTGGTTGGCAGGATGACTTCCTAATCCTTCACTTACCCCCAGGCCTACCTCCATTCAAGTGGGCAACTGCAGGGACACTGGGGTCCACTCCCCACAGGGAAAAAGGCGAAAAACAAGAGGCATCATTTCTTTCCCCCTATGACAGTCAGAGTGACCACTTTACATCCAATTGTCCTCAGCTATTTTCTAGGAACAGAAGGCTACTGTGGCTAAAATGAGAACTCTTGGCTCCAGGGTTTTTGTTTTTTTGGGGATACTGTGGCAATTATGCAACCTACTTTTTTCCTCTCTAATGTATACGATATATCAAATTCTGTTATCTAGCATTCAATCAACCAGATCTCTATTAACTAGCAAGTGCTGTGGCATCATCACATTTATAACTCATGTTTCCGGGAGCCCTATGGAGGCATCCAATTTGTGAAGGGATGATCAAAAAGAGAAAAGATTAATACACATTCACTATGATTTTAATATAAATACTCTGTTGTTCTTTGGTCCTTTCAAGATTGGTATGCCAAGTTTGGTATATGTTATAATTCTATTAACCAGAATACCCCAAATGGAGAAGAGAGCTGAGTACATTGAGAACACTCTTCACAAATCACTCTTAGAAAACTAAGGAAGAATCCTGGCACTCCACCAACTGATAGCAGCTGTGCTGCAAAGCCTTCATGGGTCTGGGGCTTGAGAAAATGAGGTACCAGTGAGGTAGGAGAGGGAGAAAAAGAAAAGAGCCACCTTGGTTATAAATTTATTATTATAAACTTGAAGCTTAGACTGTTGTGATGTACTACTGATTTAAATGTTAGCCTTTCAAGGATTTATTACATTAAGCACACTTTTTAATTTACTAGCATATTTCCAGACCTATAAAACAAACTGCTTTGAGTAGTATGAAATTATGATATTCTTGAATCATCTGCTTTTTAAGCTAGTGAAATATTGAGTATCATAACTATCATTTCAAGAGATAGAAACTTTTGAAACTATCATTATTACACTAGTTGGACACACATGCTGTGAAACTTCTTGGCTGGTTTATATAAAATGTCTTAGTAATAAACCTTTTGTAAATCAGATTAATTTTCAAGCTTGCAATACCTACTTTCCCAAGCACAACCAACTAACTTAAGAGACCTTTAGTTAATATTAACGTTTCAATATTTTGTGCTTTAGAAATAGAAATCTGCATTTTATAAAATAATAGTATACACTCAAATAAATGGTTTGTACTGAAAAAAAGGAACCTGGCACTCCTCCCATCATTTCTGGCATCACTCAAATCTTCTTAACTTCTTTCTAGCAATAGAAATGTCACGGAATATACACTGGCCCATAAGCATTTGTATTGAACAACCCAGGGCATCTGGTTTTTCTTTGAATAATCCTAAACTGAAGAGTTGCCTTTTGCACAGGAGGGACAGGAAAGGTGAGGGAAATACAGAATTAAAACAAATTTTTGACATCTCCCCATCTCTCTTTTTTGCTGTCCTACTGAGTAAAACGTAAACTGTATGACTTGGTAAAAATGTCAATAAGAATATTAGCCAAAAAGGAAAATTGGTGTTTTGACCACATTACTTGTGCAATTACAAAAATGGGAAACTTTCATCCTTCAACCCATCCCCCTAAATGAGAAGATTCTCCTGTTCACCCCCCAACATCAGAAGAAAAGGGCCTACAGTAGTGGGGAGCAGAAGACTCACACTGGGCGGACTTTGGGACTTGGGGAATGGAGGTAAGAAAGAAGAACTGGTTTGTTCTTCTTGTTTCCTATGGAAATGAAAATGTGGGTTTCTGGTCAAAGAAGGGCTGTAAATATAAGTTTAAGATGATTTAACTCTACTTTTAAGCTCTCAGATGGAAACTACTATTTGACCTTAGCTAGAGGGTCAGTGTACATATTTACTTTCATAAGTCAGCTAAAAGCTAACTTAAAGATTGCCCAATATAAATAAAGAGCAAGATTCACTCTGCTTATCTGTCCTGAGAAAAAGCAAGCCTGACAGCAGAAGTAGGCTCTTTCCTATAAGAAGATCTAACTCAGTTGTTATATTGGTGCTGAACAATGTACCATTGGTACATCTGCAAACAACAGGCACTGGGTAATTCTGAATTGACTTCCTATTTTTACTGATAATACTGTCAAAGAATTCCAAAATGGTCTATATGGACTTGAAAGAGAAGCCCATTTAATGAAATATACATCCAAATCCCAAGGTTATATGCCTTTGCCAGTTCAAAATTTTTTTGCTGCCTGTTCAGTCAGAGTGCAACCCAGGTCTAAACAGCATTCAAGTGTTCAATTATTTGGTTTTTTAAATTATTGATTGAAAGTGGTCTTTCCTTAGGTCAACTTTATCTTCTTTCAACCATATAAAGAGGAAAAAAACAGAATGTCAACTCTAAAAATACCAGATGCAGTTGACTATTAAACCTGTGCCTGATTCCCAAAATATATATCTAAACAAAAATGCAGTCACCAGACCCTAGGATGCTGTCTGAATAATTTCTTAGCATTCTTGTGTTCTAATGTCAAAGAGGATCTAAACATTCACTTCTCTAGTGACCTATCCATAACCCTGAAGATTTTCCTCCCACCCCTGTGGGAATGGGAGTGGGTGGGTTAAAAGCTACAAAACAAGAGTGACGAATGCGGTGACCTCTAAATCATATAGGAGAAGGAAGAAGTTATCATTTGACTTACAGCAACTGCTTCCGGAAGGAGCCCATTTAAGCACTGACTCAGGGAGCTCATCTAACAGACTGAAACGAAACAGAGTCATACACAATGAGTTTGTTTGCAATCCTGTGATTCATTGTTTTGAATAGAAAACAAAACTTGAATTCTGTGTTGGTGGGTCACCAATATCATGACTTTCAATACTTTTTCTTCACCCACCTGTATTGGGTAAGAAGGTAAGTGGAGGTGGGGGAGATCCCTCAATTCTCATTGACCAATTTTATATCAATCACCTAGAAACCAAATGTAGAATTACAGTATAGATGCTTTAATTCAAAGTATGTACATGTAGAAATGTAGAAGTAGGGATATCTGTCATGATTTTTTCTTAAAAACAAGAAAAAATATGTAGAAAAATTGTACCTGGATTTTCAGGATTTTTTTTTTTCTCAGGTACTTAGCATTGGGTAAATTATTTAATTACTTATGTATATTGTTCTCCATTGGGCAGTGTTTTGTGTGGTCCCATGATTAAAGAGGTTAACAAGAAATATCCAAAGAACAAAACAAACCAAAAAACCCCATTAATCTAACACTTTGCAGTGTTCTCGACTGAACAAGCACAACTCCCTTAAGTTGCTTCAGCCACAAATATATAAACATTCAACTAAAATTACTGATATGAATGTTTGATTCACAAACTCAAGCGCAGGCAGAATTGCAACAATAAATGCACTGAGCTAATATCACCCTATGGTAGGAAAATAAAGGGCATAAGGGAGAGAGAGTATTGTGGTTGAATATACAAGCATGCCCTTATGGGGAAATTCAGTGCTATACCTTCTCAGCAAATTGAATAAATTGTGATTATGTATTCTATACTATAAGAAGTCTGAAAATGTCTACGGTTTACCTTAATTATAAACTTCATAATATGATACTTGCTTTACTGGTCTATAGGTTTATGTTAGTAATCAAATAAAAATGAAGATATTAACTTATGTAAGGGTCCCCAAAATGTAAATGGAGGTTATGTTTATTAGCATTATATTTTATTATTTTACATGAAACCTTATTATTATATTTGAATATACACATATAGGAATATTCATTAGAGATATCTACAATGAATGCATCTATATATACATATTGATAAAAGACTAAAATCATAATAGTGTGTCTTTTTTTTTTTTATTTTGAGAAAGATTAGCCCTGAGCTAACATCTGCCACCAATCCTGCTCTTTTTTGCTGAGGAAGAGTGGCCCTGAGCTAACATCTGTGCCCATCTTCCTCTACTTTATATGTGGGATGCCTGCCACAGCATGGCTTGACAAGCAGTGTGTGGGTCTGTACCCAGGAGCTGAACCAGCGAACCCCAGGTAGCCGAAGTAGAACGTGTGAACTTAACTGCTGTGCCACTGGGCCGGCCCCAGTAGAATGTCTGATTAAAAGAAAAACATACTCATATAATCATTAGAATTAAAATGCTAGTGTTTTAAATAAAGTACATTATTCAAATTAGGTAAACTGAGGTGGAAAATTGGATACCAAGACTGTTCATATATGCCCGTTACTGTGCTTTGACTTGACTCATATTGAAAACTGTCAGCTACACACGGGTTAATACGGACACAGTAATCACTGCAGTAAATCACTGATCAGATAGTTCTAATACTGACAGAGAAATGTGCTAGTTTTGGGTAAGGGATAGGATGATCAAGATTCCAAGTGGAGAAATATTTCAGGTAATATATGTCAGTATTTACAAATGTAATCTGTATTATTCTGCATCTGCAGGCTAGCCTTTCTCTCTATTAAGAACTGATGCCACATTGAATTTGAAGATTAATTTCTATGGATCAGCTACCCCTTTTGTAAACTTCTGTTGTAACTTGCCCTACTTAAAACATAGCTTCCTTTTCCGATAGTGATATTATATCTGTGGATAACTACTATTGAGCATATCTTGGTATATAATGAAAAACTGGCTAGTGAGTGCTACAAGCAATTGACTTTTTCTTAGGCCTGATCAGTGAGAAAATAGTAACATGCTCTGTTCTCAGTCTGACCTAATTCTCATGCTAACATATTCTAGATGATAAAAATTGAATGTAGAATATTAAAAATGTTTATGTGGCTGCAAGGTTATCTCTTATACAAACTGCTCATATGAAAATTGTTTGTTTCTTCCCTAAGAAATAAAACATACTCCCTCCAAGACATAGGATTAAGAAAAGAGGTATGTTGCTCTCACGTGAAAACATAAGCCCTATTTGTCCCATTTCACACTGTTGTAATATCAATCCCACCAAGCTCAGACTTCCTGCATATCCTGGTACAATGCTAATTTGAAAATACTCTTCCTCGAAAATACTACCACCTAGAATCCAAGCTTTGGAAAACACCATGTAAAGGAACCAAAATTTCACTTTATATTTTGCATTACAACTCACATACATGTGATTTCAGAGGTGTTATCTTAATGGATTTTATGTCTGTAAGCTGTTTGGTTTTTCTAAAAATATTTTTCAAATTTAAGAAATTTGCTTTGGTTATCATGTTGGGTGACTGGCAATCTTCTCTGGGATATTAACTCTCTTTAATGTATCCCTTCAGACCTGTTGCTGTACATGATGGAATACTTGAAAAGCTGTACTTTGTTTTGGCAGTCTGAACAGCCACAGGGTCCTTCAGGTTCCGTTCCCAGGGCAGTTTCCCACATAACCACCGCAGCAGGCAGTAGCCGAGGATTTCAAGGTCACTTCGTCTGGACAGGGCTAGAGGAGTAAGCATTAAGAGAGAAAGATGAGGGATAAGCAAGTTTTGAGAAATAGAGAAATCACTGAATGAACTACCACTGATGAAATATGAAAAAGCCAAATGGGCAATGTGTTTTGTTTGTTCAGCTGGAGTAAAACTTAAACGCCCAGGCGTTTGGCCCCAGTCCACAGACAGGCAGTGACTTGTTGCTGTTGAAAGTAAGGGTCAGTTTCCTCACCTCCTCCAACTTCATCCTTCCTTAGTCTGGGCTGTCACATGAACTTGATCTCCATGGCCTCTGACATGATCCAGACAACCCATAACCTGGCACCAACACTTTCTCAAAGAGCCAAGCAGTAAAACAAAGAAATAAATGTCTGCAGCTAAATTGCTAACATATGTTCCAGGAAGTCCATGGGGTCTACATTGGTCATGCAGAGACCCTCTGAGTGCAGACTAAACATTGATGGCCTTTCCTGTTCCCCTCATATTGGTAGCATTGGAAGCGAGAAGAATATGACAAAACTGCCATCTAGTGTGCAGTATTAAAAAACAGGTCTGTCTGAAGATTTTTCAGTTAAATGAAAGTACAGGATAAAATATGCCTACTGTTTTGGGTACATGGCTCTAACATTTTACAAATATTATTTTTAGATATAAGCAGTCCTAAAGCTAAAATTCTGGCTCAAATATCCTGAATAGAAAATACAAAGTTGAGGCAATGAATGATGTGCATGCAGTTGAGGGCAGAGGCAGTGGGAAGTAGATTTTGAAGCCAAACAGAGGCTTTCCAAATTTAATATGAGATGTTTTCATAAAAAATGCAAAAAGTGAAAGAGAACATTTTTAGACCACTAAATATCATTTATATAAAACTATTAAACGCTGTAGACTAATTTCATCGTAATTTTATATATTTTTCAAAGTGCCTTATTTCAAAAGATGGACAGTGAAATCTAAGAACTGTGTCAAATATAATATTACCAAAATAATAATTAGAACATTAACAAAATCCCACAAAATAAACTCATTTTTATAACCATTCAAATTGTTATAAAACAACAGGCTGGTATTTAAATTTCTACCATTACTTGAATGTTCATCTGTGTAGGGATATAAAAATCTCTTAAGTGCAATATGTGGCTGTTAAACCTGCTGTAAACAGGTATTCTATTTTATTATCTTTCATTAAATAAACTGAAAAGTCACTCAGCAAACTTAGTTTTTAATTTAAAAAGTCATCTACTAAGAACAATGCTGCTAGCACATCATAACTACTTTTGGTTACCATGCATAAGTTATCATAAAAGCAGAAGACAAGATTAGCTCTTACACGTACTCTATCTTAACTGCTATCAGAGTATTGGATTATTAAAGGCCCTTCAATCTAGCAGAATGCTACAGTCCCCTGGGTGCCATTTACTTTCTGCACAAGCTTCAACAATGTCCTAATGCAAGACTTGGCTTTCCTATTAAAATAAAAACACGATCTCTACCACGCTGTTTTGTAGTGATTTCTTCAGTAATAAATCTCCCATTAATAATGGAATGGTTCCATTTGTACAGATGTGTTCACAAGTCCCTTTTCCATTATGGCAATTCCTGATTACCACCACTTAAGAAAATTCACATCCTCTAGTTTTCAAAAAATTATATTCTGGCACCTGTTTGGATGACATAGGCTACACACAAGAGGCCCTTTGAAGAAAAACAATCAGAATTAAAATGGAATGAACCTTCCCAGCCACTTCCCGCCCCCCCCAACTGAGGGATTAATTGATATGAAGCTGTAAGTAATGACAAGTCATTTAGATTTCTGAAGTCAATCTTTCATAAACTGGTCTTCATTTGAAATAGCCCTTAGAGAGTTCACTTTACCTCACTATTATAGTTTGGTCTTACCTAATTAAAATTATTATCACATTTTTCAACCTTTTACTTATTTTCTTTGACTGCACATATACATTAATAACTATGATTAGGTAAATGTTTTACCACTGTTTTCAAAAGAAATACATGTAATGTTAAAAAAAAAATCCTGTAGTCACTCTTTCCTACCATTAAAGAATGAAATAAAAGTATTAAAAATGTTTCTAAGTACATACCTCTTCCTGAAATTCCCTCCCAGAAAAACAAATGGCAAAGTTTGATGTGTTTTAGTGAAGTTAAACTCTAAGACTCTACAAATAATTATGTCTTCTTTCCATCTGTATAGACAGAGGAGTAATTTTAATACTTTTTAAATTAAAAATAAATATTCTAGATGACAAATCAGCATCTATGTTTGTGTGGAATTAACACAAGGAATTAATCATATATCTTTAGTTGACTTTCAAATATAGCACCAAAATACAGATGATATGACAAAATGATAATAACCACTGTATCTAGGAATTGAATATTTGGATATTTACTATATTATTCTGTTATTTCCTCTATTTAAAAAAAAAATTAAAATGCTGAAAAACAACAAGACGATAATAGTTGAAGAGGACTATTAATATCTAACTATAAAAAATCTTTTTTAATTTGAAAGTTGAAATATATCATGGATTATTTTGTTTCTGTATAATTTATTGTAACAAATAAGGTTCTTCAGTTGCACTTGATAATTAACATAATCATTAACAGTAAGTTTTCATATAGATTTCCTAAAAAATCAAACCTTTACTTATGGTGCTACTGCTTGAAAATGTAGCAAGATTTAGTTATTAATATTTTTCCTCTATATTCTCTTGTTTGTAAATATAATTTAGCATCTAATTTTATTTACCTTATTAATATGGAGCAATGTAAGTGACTCTTTCTGTTGAAAGCCTGTGGTGTTCTCAATTGCTCAACATTTCTAAATTATAAAGTATTGCGAAGAGTAAAAACAACAATAATAAAAAAAGGTACACGTGAGGACTTGAATTCTATTTCACTAGAAAGCAGATTCCAGAAACAGCTGACACTAGAATGCATAGTTAAAATAAAAACAATTAATGTGATTTATGGAGCTGCTGCTGTGTCAGTTACCCTGCCTTTATATTATCTCATTTAATAATCCTAACAATAATATAAGGTAAGTATTATTATCTCTGTTGACAAATAAGAAAATAGAGGGTCAGAGAGGTTAAATAACTTGCTCAGTATCACAGAGGAAAATTGACAGAGCTCTGCACTGAAATCCAAGTCTTTCAGAATCCAAAGCCCACAGTCAATCTAATAATTACTTTGCCTTCATCATTAGTTTTAATACCATTCAAAGAACATTACATATACTACTTCTATAGTTAAGTAAGTATTGGTAAGTAACTTAAAACACCAAAAGACATACTGACACAAAGACAGTTGTTTTGGCAAGGAACAAACAAGCAGCAGATCCTGAGGTCTAAGCTGCAGCACTAACAAAATTTTTCATGCAACTATCCTTTCATGAAACTATTTCTTCCAACTACTTCATTCTGATGAAGAAGGGTGTCTAGTTAAAACATTAATTTATAAAGTGTTAAATGGTTCTTCCAAGTTGGTACAAGAATAGCAGAGAAGTTACCTTAGAGAACTGGTCCTTTTTCTAAAGACAAACTGGAGTAAAATTATGTAGGCCCAGTTCACCAAATGGAATGAAAGAGGAATTGTGAGAAAAAGAAAAGTGTTGTGTTAATTCCAAAATGGAACTGATTATTTGCCTGAATGTTTTCTGTTTAGTTTTCTTATATAGAGTAACATTATGAAGTATGAAGAAAAACAAGATTTGCTAGGAAATAATAAAGTGAACTGGAAACATTTTGCCTCAAGCAGACAGGGCTTAAATGCCCACAACTTAGTTTATATGTTCAGAAATGGCAATCAGAAAGCAGAAAATATCTGAATAAGATGCTCACGTGACAAAGTGAATCGTGACAATCTGCAGAACAAATTTTAAGTTTATTCTTATTTTTCCAACTAGTAACCTATGTTATTCAGTGTTTTTTTCAATTCAGATGTATAAAGAGCTGGAAAATTTTATGGTGGCCACAATTTATTGCAATTTCAAAAAGGATATTAGGAAGTAGAATGCAATGTGTCATATCTCAAATAGAATATTAAACCCAGGTCTCTCTTTTCAGTACCTTTTAAATTCTAAGCCTTAACTTCTTATGAAACACTACTGTGTGAGGCTTAGGAAAAGTTATTCAACAGAGCAAAGGTATCTTACATTTGGCCAACATGTATTCTTAACCCAATCAAAGAGGTCAAGACTTTAAAAGTCATGTCTAAATGTCAAAATTGGGTTATGCCATACAGATGGAATAGTATTGTCATTAATGTTTATTTATACATCAACTAAAGACTATTTATAGCAATCTAATTTACCTAAAAATAGAAACCAACAGTATGTTTTTCTAATAGATTGAACAGAGCATATCAATAATTTGATGTTTTGCCCTTAATATCTTATAATTGGAAAATGGGTTTCCCTTTTGAATTATTGTTTAAGAAGATAAATATTGTGTAAACCATGTCATTTCCCCAAGTTTGGAAACATGAAAATACATTCTCAGTTTATTTCACATATATTTTGTAAGTTGGAGTGCTAGATTAAAGTGAAATGAAACCATGCAAGAAATAACACAAGACTTGGATTTCATATACAGTAGCAATTGGCAAAAATAAAAAAGTATGTAATATATCTCTTTCCTTGATACTGAATATATTATATAAACAAATGGACATTTAAAACACAATTTAGATATCAGATTTTATGGTCAATGATGTCAAATTAAAACAGGTATTATATACTCAATGCACAGGTCTGAAGTATTTAAAAAAGCTCAATATGTTAAATGCAGTATATCTCTAGAGAAATTAGGTATTGACTGCATGCCTCAGTGAGTAGAAAAATCTACAAAAATCCATACCACATATTGATCCAAATATTGCTTTTTAACATTACTAAGAATGTAACAAATTTTGAAATAGTACATTTGACACAGATATAATTCTCTTTAATTATCAGGCAACAAGCCCAAAATGTGCCAATGTTTATACATGTTAGTTTTTATGAAGAATAAAAACTTAATAATAGAAGAAATAAGCCCAACATATATTACTCTAATTTTACACTAAATGAAGCACTTCAGTCACTCAGAAAATACCTTTAGGTCACACAAGAGAATTGAGTTTGGAAGAATAACTACAATTTTTTTTTTAAACACAAATATAGAGATGTATGATAGTTCCAGGAATGGTTATCTTTTCATTTATCCATCTTTTCATCTATATCCATCCATCTCTATATATCTCTATTCATACGTTTTTGTTTGTAATAATACAAGCTATCCTCTTTTTACATCAAGTTGAACTAGAAAATGCTTAGGTGAAAGTGCTGATTAGCTCCTTCATTATAAAAACCCAACTAATCCACGGAAAAACGTGTTGGCTTTGCTTTCTGAAAAACCACTACAAAAAGTAGCAGAGACCAGATAGTAGGATCAGGTTAACAGTCTCTGCTAAGTGGTTAACTCCTAAGTCAGTGTTACACTGAAGCCGGACTATTTCCCTGGGCCTCACCTGATACTCAGCAAATGATCTGACAACTACAGGTTCTATTTCCTACTGATAACTTGTTTTGGTCTTTATGCTTTCCTTTGCATTATCTTTCTTAGTATTTATTGGATCTCCTAGCTGGACAGGAATGGAAAAGGTTTTTTCTGAGATTAAACTACATAGTGACTGTACTGAAAGTAAACACATGAATATTTATGAATCTGACCTTCTGCATTTACCTACAGGATTTATGGCCTTGTTTATTCTGTGTTCTAGATATGACTAAATGATTATTTCATTTCTAATAAAATCCTAAAGTGAAATGTTTTACTTTGGAAAATTAAATGTAAAATATTAGGAATGAATAGTATTCAGACATTTGAGGATATCAAATCCTTCACTTTATATGCCAGACTAAAACTGCATATTAAAATTTCAGCAAATATACGTATACACTTATGTATGTGTATGTGTGTATATATATGTATATGCATATATATGTATGTATGTATATATGTAGATATAGATATGCCCAGAATTTTAGTGTAAATTCTATTTTAAATGCATTAAGAGAGTCTATTTTTTGTGTGTGTGAGGAAGACCCGCCCTGAGCTAACATGTGTGCCAATATTCCCCTATTTGTATGTAGGATGGTGCCACAGCATGGCTTGATGAGTGGTGTGTAGGCCCCTGCCGGGGATCTGAACCCACAAACCTGGGGCCACCAAAGCTGAGCACATGAACTTAACCACTACACCTCCGGGCCAGCCCCAAGGAAATCTACTTTCTAAAGGAATCCTGTGAAACCTACGCTAAAAGTGAATATTCACTCCAGCAGATAACTTTCCAGCAAATATCAAAATATGTAGCATAGGCTCTCCCCTGAATAAATATCATCTTTCTACCATCATTCAAAGTTCAATCTTCTCCCCAAAGATCTAGCATGCTGAAATCAACCCAGCTCATCATCATATATTATTATTTAGGGAGAAAATACTTAAATGGACTACAAAATAAAAATTTGTTCAAATCTTTCATGAAGACAGCACAATGAAAACACTGCCCTCTACTATGGAATGACTGTAGAGGACTTTCAGAATTACCACAGTCCAAACATTGACCAGACCAACATGTAATGACTCTGCTTCCCATTCCATAATGACAATGGTTTCTTAGCTATTTTAATTGTCAAAACCAGATCAGGGGGCCAGACCCGTGGCTGAGTGGTTAAGTTCATGCGCTCTGCTTCGGCGGCCCAGGGTTTCGCTGGTTCTGATCCTGGGCATGGACATGGCACGGCTCATCAAGCCATGCTGAGGTGGTGTCCCACATGCCACAACTAGAAGGACCCACAACTAAAAGTATACAACTATCTACTGGGGGGAGGAGAAAAAGCAAAAAAAAAAAAAAAAGAGATTGGCAAGTTGTTAGCTCAGGTGCCAATCTTCAAAGAAAAAAAAAAGAACCAGATCAGATCAGTATGAGAGCTATCAGTTGAAATAAGAGGACCAACCATAAGTTAATATCATTAATAATGTAACCAGACTAAAACTTGAGACTCTGTATAGTAAATGTCCAGTTATATTACTATCAAATAAGTACTTTCAGGTTTCTTAAAATTCTTCCATACTGGTAAATCTGGCAAAAGTGAAGAACAAAATTCATTGAGAGTGAAAGAACTTTAAATTAAAAAAAAAAAAAAAAACTACCAATGAGCATTTGACTCTTACATTTCTTAACTTAATTAAAGCCATGTCTCATTTATATCTGTAAATGCTCACTGATTTGTTAATAATGTAAATGGTGAAAAATTACACAATATTACAAAATTTCTGAGTGATCGTTACTTTTCCAACCAAACTATCTTTCAAAAAACAAATGTAGTGATTTACTCTGATGAGGAGTATAAAAGCTAATTTCCATTTCAGAAAATTTAACCTATGCTTTTTCCTGAAAGGAAGGAGGTATACCACTGACACACTTATTTCACTCTGCCATCAGCCTACCTTAAACTAGTGTGGGTTTTAATTGCTCCAGAAAATGATCAAGACCCTCTACATTACATGGTCAATGGTCCTTTTAATAGAAAAGGCAATAATATACAGTTGTTTGTACCAACTAAAACTCGTTAGAAAGTATCAGTTAGGGTAACAGTTCAACAGCCATTAACAAGTGCAAATGTCTAATTGCCTTTTAGTGAAACTGTGGTCCTTCTAAAGCTGTTTAAAAATTATATGTATGGTTTAGCATATTTGAAAGCACTTTTATAAGCAAAGTTTACAAAGAATATAATTTTGAAAGCCAAAGTTTTTCAATAATCGCCATTTTTTCACTAGCATAACATTAGAATTGACTTTTTGTCTTGCTGACAGAGCAACTAAGAAAGTACAGTTGCATTGACCATATTGATTGTGAACAAAGCAACCATCAGTGGGACTCTGCACCATATATTTTCAATATTGACCTCCTACTTCCTTTTCCATGGCTTTCTGGGTCGGCTATTGGATTTGGACTGCAGTGTAATAAACAGCTAAGGTTTAATTAATGGTAAATGAATACAAGACATAGGTTATGACTTTAACTAATTAGGGAATTGTTGAATTAAGTCTGCCTTGGAATGCAAGGCAGTATAATCAATATCCAATAAAAGGACTATGTATGTAATTTACCTGCAAATGTGTTTCCAATACCATCAAAGTGAGTTTAAATAAGTAAGATATATGAAAGGCGACTAGGAGAGATTTCCACAAGTTAACACTTTATAGTTGCAGGAAAGATTTCCTTTTTGTTGAGAGATGGTATCTTCTAAAGCTCAATGAAAGCTTTAGAAGGGCACAATGAAAACCAGGAATAATTCTTCACATGTGCACCTTTACCAAATCTGTGATATTCACTACAGCATAAAAATTCAGTTGCTGACTTCCAAGTTTATTCTATACAAACTAGTAATTTCTGCCCAAAATGACCATCAATGTTTGCTTACTTGATACCCTTTTGCTCCTTTCTCACTTGTCAGTCTGTATCTCCTTCCCATGTTAGAAGAAATATTTATTGGCATACAGAAATTCACTACTTTTGAGAAAATCTCACCAATGCTCTCACTCTTCAAACGGACTATGCAAAGGTCATTTCATGGAGTCTTATTACTCTTTAATCATTCTTCTGAAATAAAAATAAGAAAAAGGAAAAGAGAACCTACCCACTCCCCTGTGGGCATCCAGGCTTGTAAACTCTATTGTCCCATTATGGCATTTCCTAGGATTTTCCTGATACTGTTTGTGGTTCCCATTGGGACAATATCTGTAGCAAAGTCCATAATCTGCAAGATAAACCTGGAAGACATGAACCGACAGATGAATAATGCTTTTGTCCTTTGAAAATATAACCTTTATAATTAAGTCTTAAGAAACTGAGAGGTTAAGAACAGCCTCAGATCTACATTTTATTAAACCAAATGGTGCCTTAGGATAAAACATATACAACTGGGGGCCATAACAAACTAACTTTCCAACTTAAATCCTTACTTCATCATAGGCATATCTTGTTTCTGAGTTGACTTAGATTTTCAGTCTTTTTATTTTGCTCCTAAATTCCCTTTCCTCCAGGTAGGCATCTAGACACCATTTACCATAATAGATCTTTTTATCTGTATTCATACAGCTTATGAGGCTCTCCCTTTACTTGTAACCCCTTCATGTAACATAAAACTATTTTAACAGGGAGGGGAGACGAGCCCAAACAATCTGAAAATATTAACCTATGTTATAGGAGTCTCCATGAACAGGAAGTATAAAAATAGTGAACATATTGTAAGAGGTAATACTCTTAAAAGAAAAAAGACAAAAAACACCATCATGTTGTCTCTATTTAAGAATGGAACATCAATGCAGTACTTTTGGCCTTTCAGACCGATCCATATCATCACTGTTATCTTTGTAAGTCAGTCAGAATTGCAAGCAGGGTCTCCAAACAGAATATAGATTGTTAAAAGTCAGATAGCAATTCAAGTGAATTTTTCTTAGATTACTTTTGGAGAGAGAAAGAAGGGCAGAGAAGTATTTTACAGATAGAGCATACACTCAATAGGGAACTGCTATGACTAGACATTTATTCTGACATGTAATCAGAATATAGTACTTCTCAACTATCTGTTACTATGCTCCCCCCAAAAAGCAAGCAGTTTTAACTTTTAAAATGTGTTGTTTCACATGTATTTCTTTAAAATGTAGGGATTAATGGGCCGGGATGGTGGCGCAGCGGTTAAATTCATACGTTCCGCTTCTTGGCGGCCCGGGGTTCACCGGTTCGGATCCCGGGTGCAGACATGGCACTGCTTGGCCCTGCTTGGTAGGCTTCCCACATATAAAGCAGAGGAAGATGGGCACGGACGTTAGCTCAGGGCCACTGTTCCTCAGCAAAAAGAGGAGGATTGGCAGTAGTTAGCCCAGGGCTAATCTTCCTCAAAAACAAAAAAAGTAGGGATTAAGGCAACATTTCATGATGTAGCTTCAAAACAATAGAGTATTGCAATACAACGTGCATTTTAAAATATATCTTTTAAAAGAAAACTTCGTATCTAAATTTCAGTTTCTTTAAGTTTTTGGTTTAGGATAGCCTAAGTACGAGATATGTTGAACTTCAAAATAGAAACAGCAGTTTTCTTCATTTGTTGGAGAACATAGCTTGCTAGAGTGTCTGAAAACATGATTATTTCAGTTTTGTCTCTCTCGCCCACAAATGGTGTCTCAACATGGCCTCAGAAGTAACTGATCCCTCTGACCTAAGTACCTAGACTTCATGACCAATTAATTATATAACTGGTTGCTTGCTTTCATTATTTATGATGCATTTTTATCTTTATGTATTTCAAGAACCAAATAGATAGACTTCATTTTGCAAAGTAGATATCCCGAAAATGTACATGGTCATAATTTAGCAAATGGAAACATTTTAAATACATTAGTTTACTATTAAAAAAAGAGAGAGAGAGTTATCAAGAAACTTTTCAGGTAGTCATTAGCCAAAAAAATTAGACCTAAAATTTATGGAGTGCCTAATGTTCACCAGACAGCATGCTGAAAGCTTTACATTCATTGATCCATGCCATCCTCACAGAACCTATAGGTAGGTACCACTGTCTCCATTTTACTCATGTGCAAACTGAAGTTTAGTGAGGTTATGTGACTAATGTAGTAAAATGGAGCCAAGATTCTATTGCAGTTCTCACTCCAGAGTCTTCATTCTCAATCACTGTCAAAAGGAAATCACACTGGACAAGTTAAATAGACAAGGGAGAGACTATTCAAGGCTGTCGCAATAGGGGAGAGAAACTTACAACAACAGAGAGATTTAACTCGACTCCACTGAAACAAAAGGTGGGAAAGTTTTTAAGCACTGGGGGTGAGCTAGTGGAAAAGTACTGGAGGAAATTAAGGGGAGACTAGTCAGTGTGACTAGGTTATCTATGTTTGCTAATTGGCGTTTACACTCCTACCTTCCCTCCAAGCCTGGGAGGACAGGGACAGGATCCTTCCTAATGATTGCATTTAAAGGGATTACTCCTAGATCCTTGAGCTCCTTGAGAAACACATTCCAGGGTTGTAAAACTGGCAAGAGGCTGGGAGAAGATTTACATCTCAAAGGGGCACAGTAAGAATTACAATTTCAAGTTTTCTTAGGTAAATGCTCTAAGAAAAGGGGGAACAGGTTCCTAGAGTCAGGAAGACACCTGTCTCAAGTTTAGTCAAGGGAACATTAAAGCTTTCTTGGTCACCACTGAGCTATGCGCGTCAAGGTTGTGCTGAGTTACTCAAACTTTGAAAGGCAATGCAGGGTCTACATTTAATATAACTACAAGAACCTAACAATATAGTAAAGAAAACATACACTAATCTTTTGCTCTTTTAGTTAACAAATATTTCAAACCTAAAAGTGATTTAAAACATGTATGGTTGCAGCCTCAGGGAGAATGCACTCTAAGAAATAAATCACCAACTCTTAAGCAATAATACCAGGTATCACCCAACCAACCAGAAATGCTCTTGGTGGCCATTTTGGTGAGAACACAAGTTCTATTCTCTTAGTAAATTTCAATTTTACAATACAGTATTATCAACTATAGTCACCATGTTCTACATTAGATCCTCAGAACTTATTCATCTTATAACTGAAAGTCTGTACCCTTTTACCAACCTCTCCTCATTTCCCCCACTCCTTAGACACTGGCAACTACCATTTGACTTTCTGTTTCTTTGAGTTCAACTTTTGCGTATGTGTGTTTTAGATTACACATATAAGTGATACCATGCGGTATTTGATTGCTCTGTCTGGCTTATTTCAGTTAGTGTAATGCCCTCCAGGTTCATCCACACTGTTACAAATGGCAGGATTTCCTTCTTTTTTAAGGCTGAATAATATTCCATTGTATATCTATACACCACATTTTCTTTATCTATTCATCTATAAACAGACGTTAGATTGTTTCCATACCTTGTCTATTGTGAACAATACTGCAATGACATGGGAGAACTGATATCTCTTTGAGATAATGATTTTGTTTACTTTGGATATATACCCAGACGTGGGATTGCTGGATCATATGGTAGTTCTATTTTTAATTCCTTGAGGAAGTTCTATACTGTTTTCCATAATGACTGTACCAGTTTACATTCCCACTAGCAGTGTACAAGGATTTTCTTTTCTTCACATCCTTCCTAGCATTTGCTATCTCATTTTTTTGATAATAGCCTAGCTAACAGTTGTGTATTGATAGCTCATTGTGGTTTTGATTTGCATTTCCCTGATGATTAGTGATGTTGAGCACCTTTTTATGTACCTGTTGGCCATTTGGATGTCTTCTTTGGAAAAAGTCCATTCAGGTCCTTTGCCCATTTTTTAATTGGGTTATTTGGTTTTTTGCTATTGAGTTGTATGAGTTTCTTGTATATTTTGAATACTAACCCTTATCAGATATGTACTTTCAAAATATTTTCTCCCACTCCTGGGTTGCCTATTCATTTTGTCGATGGTTTCCTGTGCTGTGCAGAAGCTTTTTAGTTTGATGTAGTCCCACTTGTTTATTTTTGCTTTAGTTGCCTTTGCTTTTGGTGTCAAATCCAAAAATCATTGCCAAGACCAATGCCAAGGAGATTTTTCCTATGTTTTCTTCTAGGAGTTTTATTGTTTCAAGTCTTATGCTTAAGGCTTTAATCGATTTTAAGTTGATTTTTGTGTATGGTATAAGATGGGGTCCAGTTTCATTCTTTTCCATGTCAGTATCCAGTTTTCCCAAAACCATTTATTTAAGAGACTATCCTTGCCCAATTTTATATTCTTGGCTCCTTTGACAAAAATTAAGCGACCATATATGCATGAGTTTATTTCTGGGGTCTCTACTCTGTTCCATTGATTTATGTGTCTGTTTTTATGCCTATACCATACTGTTTTGATTACTACAGCTTTGTATGTACTTTGAAATCAGAAAATGTGATGCCTCTGGCTTCATTCTTCTTTCTCAAGATTGCTTTGGCTATTCAGGGCCTTCTGTGGTTCTATAGAAATTTTAGGATTGCTTTCTATTTCTGTGAAAAATGCCATTGGAATTTTGATAGGCACTGAATTGAATCTGTAGGTTGCTTTGGGTATTATGGACATTTTAATAATATTAATTCTTCCAATCCATGAGCATGGACTATCTTTCCATGTATTTGTGTCTTCTTCCATTTCTTTTGTCAATGTTTTATGGTTTGTAGTGTATAGATCTTTCATGTTCTTGGCTAAATTTATTCCTAAGTATTTTATTATTTTTGATGCTACTGTAAATGGGACTGTTTACTTAATTGCTCTTTCTGATAGCTCATTGGTAGTGTATAGAAATGCAACTGATTTTTGTATATTGATTTCATACCTTACAACTTTACTGCAGTCACTTATTAGTTCTAACAGTTTTTTGGTAGAGTCTTTAGTGTTTTCTCTATATAATATCACGTCATCCACAAACAGAGATAATTTTATTTCTTCCTTTCTGATTTGCATGCCTTTTCTTTTCCTTGCCTAACTGCTCTGGCTAGAACTTCTGGTACTATATTGAATAAAAGTAGTGAGAGTGGGCATCCTTGTCTCATCCCTGATCTTATAGGAAAAGCTTTTAGTTTTTCACCACTGACTAGGATGTTGGCTGTGGGCTTATCACAATTGGCCTTTATTATGTTGAGGTATGTTTGTTCTAGACTCAATTCTTTGGGAGTTTTAAATAATGAAAGAATGTTGAATTTTGTCAAATGTTTTTTCAGCATGTATTGACATGATCATATGATTCTTAACCTTCATTTTGTTAATGTACATCACATTGGTTTGCATATGTTGAACTATCCTTGCATCCCAAGAATGAGTCCTACTTGTTCATGGTACATTATCCCTTTAAAGACTGTTGAAATCAGTTTGCTAATATTTTGTTGAGGATTTCTATACCTGTGGTCATCAGGGATATTAGCCTGTACTTTTCTTTTCCTGTAGTGTCCTTGTCTGGTTTTGGTAACACGATAATGCTGGCCTCTTAAAATGAGTTTAGAAATGTTCTCTCCTTGTTTACTTTTTGGAAGAGTTTGAAAAAGATTCTCTTTCTGATTTCATTTATTTGAGTATTCTCTCTTTTTTTCTTAGTCTAGCTAAAGGTTTGTCAATATTGTTTTTTTTTCAAAACTCCAGCTCCCAGTTTCAATTGATCTTTTCTATTGTCTTTTTAGTCTCTATTTCATTTATTTCTGCTCTAAAATTTATTATCTCTTTCCATCTACTAACTTTGTGCTTAGTTTGTTCTTTTTCTAGTTCCTTTAGGGGTAGAGTTAGGTTGTTTATTTGAGATCTTTCTTTTTTCTTAAGATAGGTGTTTATTGCTACAAATTTCCCTCTTAGAAGTTCCTTTGCTGCATTCCGTAAGTTTTGGTATGTCATGTTTCCATTTTCACTTTTCTCAAGGTATTTTTTGATTGCCCATTTGATTTCTTCATTGACCTATTGGTTGTTCAGGAGCATGCTGTTTAATCTCCGCATATTTGTGAATTTCCCAGTTTTCTTCTCGTAATTGATTTCTAGTTTCATACCATTCTGGTTGGAAAAGATGCTTGGTATGACTGCATTCTTCTTAAATTTATTAAGACTTGTTCATGTCCTAACATATGATTTATTCTAGAGAATATTCCAGGTGCGTGTGAGAAGAATGTGTATTCTGCTGCTGTTGGATAGACTGTTTTGTATATGTCTGTCAGATCCATCTGGTTTAACACATAGTTTAAGTCCAATGTTTCCTCATTGATTTTCTGTGTGGATGATCTATCCATTGTTGAAAGTGGAGTATTGAAACCCCCTACTATTATTGTATTGCTGTGTATTTCTCCCTTCAGATCTGTTCATATATGCTTTATATACTAGGCTCTCCAATATTGGGTGCACAATTAGTGGTCTTAATAAAGAGTTGTGGGTAGGATTCAAATAATCATGGAAAGCTATTGAATAAAATAGCAAAACAAACAACTGTCTATCCCCACTTCCCCTATAAACCTTTTTGTTTGTTTGTTTGTAGATTTTTATCTACTAGCGTAGTGTATGGTTTAAAATATTTATATTCTTATAGATTTTATGAGAATTGGATAAATTTTCTAAAATTCTCATGGAAATTTTACCATTAGCACCTATCAATATATTTTTAAAAATATAGATTGTGGGGCACTACTGAAGAAATCTAGGAATAACTGCATGTACTGGATAGAGATTTGATGCAAGAGAAAGTAAAGTCAAAAATTTGTCCTAAGTAATCAAAATGTTGACAAATTAATTTTACTCAAATTAAGTCAAAGTGAGAGTTTCTACTATGATAACTTGGAAGAAATATACAACCTAAAATATTCTTAGAACAATTTGAAGAAAGGAAAACAAAAGGCTGGGAAATGTTGTCAAACAAGATGAGGAAGGGAGGAAAGGAGTAACATTTGTGAAGATTCTAATTGTGTGATAATCACTGAGCAAAGTATCTTTCACAAATTCTTTCATTAAATCCAGACAAACACCCAGCCAGGTAGCATTGGTCTCATTTTACATTTGAGGAAGCTGAGCATCCCAGTGGTTAAATAACTTGTCCAAGTCACAGAGCTAGTAAAGGATGGAAGCAGATTCAAATCCATGCCAGTATGACTTCAAAGTCCATTCTCTTTTTTGTAAATACAGAATTTGGAGTTTGTCTATTTCTGAAATTTTGTTGAAGTCAAAAATAAGTTTAAGCAGAACTGAGTCTACAGTAGGGGTTGCAGTCTAGGTCCTGTTTTTGTGTGCCCTTGAGCTAAGAATGATTTTTACATTTTTATAGCATTGTAAAAAAAAAAGGAAAGAAAGAAACAAAGAAACAAAGAAAAAGAATATGCAACAGAGATCCATATGTGGCCCACAGAGCTCGTAAAAGCCTAAAATATTTACTACCTGGCTCTTTACAGAAAAAGTTTGCCAATCCCTACTCTAAAGTAAAACTTGGTTTTCATTTAACTTTTTAAATATTATCTCTTTTTTTCTGTGAAATCAAAAGAAAATTAGTTAATATTTTTCACTTTAAGTATAAATATATACATAGTATCCCTGGTTTTAGGAAAGCCTGTACTAGGAAACTCGAGATCACCAAAGTCAAGCAGGGGGATGATTGTTTGCGTTGTAATAAGATTAGACATAGGAAAATTTAAATATCTAGCTCCCTAATGCATTTTAAATGATTTTCTTTTTATGCAACTTTTCTGAATTTAGTAACCATTTCCTTTCTCCATAAGTAAAAGGACAGCCCTGCCTGCTTCCTTTTACTTTAATCCCATAGATCTTTCTATTATACTGTACTGCCTCTCACATTTCCATATGGTACTCATTTTTTTTTTTTTTTACCTTTCTTAGATATGTATCATGTTTTTTGACAGCTTTGTGAGGTAGGTAGGGAAGCTGTGTGTCATTATCCACATTTAACATGAAAAATAATGTGATACACCCAAACAATGCGGGTCACCCAGTGTTCACTAAGTCCAGCTTCTACAAAGGGTTTTATTATTTTAGGGAATTTCTCAGCCCCCCAAAAGACACCTAACCTAAAACTAATGCTCTCATGGACTTTCAATTTAATATTTTATTATTGAAAAGGTAGTGTGGCAGCCACTGAGGTGCAATCCCATCAAGAAAGAACTGGCCTTTCACCTTTGAGGACTGAAATAAGCTGACAACCTCCAGCGGCAGGGCTATTAGGAACTGCCATAGCATGGCAGCTATGGCCACACTTTTCCTGGGTAGCCACTGCCAAAGAATGATCATGGTGGGCAAACTGTGTGGCCATTTCTACCCCAACAGAGACTCTTCTAATGGGCACTCTTTGCTCTGATGCTCCCTAATGGCTTGGCTGAGGCTTTGTCAGAACGTGTCATAGTCTGAGCTTTCCCTGCCCAATCCTTCTTGTCCTCTTTCCTTTCACAGGTGTCATATCAATATCCCACTCCTGGTGGCACAGGGGTTAAGTTCACACACTCTGCTTTGGCAGCCCAGGGTTTGCTGGTTCGGATCCAGGGTGCAGACCTAGGCACAGTTTATCAAGCCATGCTGTGTCAGGCATCCCACATATAAAATAGAGGAAGATGGGCACGGATGTTAGCTCAGGGCCAATCTTCCTCAGCAAAAACAAGAGGATTGGTGGCAGATGTTAGCTCAGGGCTAATTTTCCTCAAAAAAAAAAAAAAAAAATCCCACTCTGAAAGCTTTCTTGTCCAACCCTGCTTCCCTTCCTTTTATCTCTCATAGTTAATATACTTCCTTTCCCCAACAAAACCCTTGTACTCCTAATTCTGTCTCAGCATCTGCTTCTCTGAGAACTAGATTTGACACAGGTGGTCAGTAAATCATAGCCTTGATTAAAAGTGCTAAACAAATGAAGATGAAAAACAAATTAGCCTTTGATGACCATCAGACTTTCCTATACTAAGCAGGCCAGTCTCAAAAATCAACTTCCTATTTTAAATGGCCAGATGTGCACCCATCTTTGCCACATTCTCAAGTTCTGCACTTAGTTAAGCCTTTACTTCCCATCTCCTTTGCTTCCTGATGCTTGTAGACTCTTAGATTGCTTTACTTTTCCCATGAATGGGTAAAACCAGTTATTACAGAGCACCCTGTGAAAACTACTCTTCTTTGCAGTAAATCAAATAGGAAGGGCCTTTTTCTTCAGTTCAGCTCCCCTCCAGGGATACCCAAGTGCTCTTCTCTACTTCCTACCATACCTCCTGGATTCACACTTCACTCCCTCTGAATTCACACATATCTGAATCTATTCTGGTATGTCGATCCCTTTAACCACAGGGCAACTTATTGGATTTTCATCTGTGTCCACATGGATTTACAATTTAAAAATGTACAAAATTATTTAGCTTCCCTTTTACTTATGCCTTGGCTCCACATTTACAGGCTGTAAGCTCCTAGGGGACAAAGGGCCAAGATAATGTTGTATATACATTTTTTTGTATCCATGACAGCACCTAATTTACGGCCTTCTGCACAGTAGGTTTAAGTAAATTTTTATTGATTTGACTTGATGGTAATAATTGGACAATTGAAGCAAATTCTTTTCAATAGATACCTGAGTGCCAAGCATGATAAACTATCAAGAATCATACAGTTAAAAAAGAAAGAGAAAATAATGCATAGTCATTGAATACTTGCTATGTGAAAGCATTGAGTGCTTTACAGAAGTCAAATCATTTAACCCTCATGCCCCTAGAAGGAAGTTATTTGAAGATATCTGGAGGATGAGAAAATAGGATGAGTAAGGTTAGGTGCTCCATACAAAACCAATAAACTTAAGTAACTGGCAAAGTTGAGATCTGAACCTAAATCAGTATGACCAGAAGACTGGGTTTTAAGGGGAGATGACATAAGCACACCTAAAGGTCTAGAGGTAACATTGCACTCTGACAAAAGTGTAATAGATTTCAGTTTAATAATATTTTTGAGGAAGGGGAGGTTATTTCTAATTGGGGGACTCAGAGAAAGAAAAAACATTTAAGTTGGGCCTTGAAAAATATCTAAGATTTCCACAGATGGAGAAAGGGAAGAAGAAATAACACAAGAAGGAAAACCAGGGCATGGGTCAATGTGTGTTGGGTGTGGAGAGGTTATTGGAAACACAACACAAGCCAGAAAAACTGGTTAGCATCAGTTCACAGAAATCTGTGAAAACCATGCTAAGAAGCTGGGACACAATTTTTGTACAAATAAAAGTCACTGAAGGTTTTTGCAAGGAATAAGATTATCAGCAGTGGCAGCATCATAATGAGGAAATGGAAGCAGAGTTCACTTAGAACAATATTATAATAGTCCAGGCAAGAGGCGATGGGAGGCTGGACTAGGGCACCGGTGAACAAAAGATGGGAGACAAAGAAGAGAGCCACAGTTACTGGATAAGAGGGTGAGAGAGAAAGTCAAGATAACTCTGAAAATGGTGTGGCTGGCTGGGTAAGCGAGGATTCAATGAACACAGAAAGAGAGAATAGAAGGAGGAGGAGGAGATTTGGAAAGAAAATGATTAATTCATTTTTGTACCAAAAACAAACTGGTTGATTGGTGGCTAACACCCTAATCCAACCAGTTCCTGGTTTTCTCAGGTTAGGCAGGACTGAGTGACAGACTCATAGGATGGAAGAAATAAAGGACCTCTTTCCCATCAAGAGTCTACTCGGCTGCCTTCCTGCTCCTTGAGCAACCAAGAACCCTAAGTGTCATGCAGCCAGACTCGCTCAAATGGAAACATTTCTCAAAATTTGATATAATGGACAGGAAAATGTCAGCTAGAAAAGGGGTGCAAGAGATTATAGAGCTGGAAGAGAAAGAAGCAAGATGCTAATGTGAACAAATGTCATTGCCCATCAGGATGTGACCACTCATTAAATCACATTACTACTTTACCCCCACTTTCCAAATTCACGTTAGAGAAGAGATGTATATACAACCCCAAAAATGAGAGTCACTTTTCAAGAACTTAAATTTTTCTTGTACAAGCAAATACTTTATCATAATTTAGACTATTTTATACAATTAAATCCTTTTAATTAGCACACCCTGTTGCAGCAAGAATTGCGTCTGTTAAGCTCCATTCCAGAGACTGACAGAAATTATATTATGGAGGGTGACAGACACTATGCATGACTTTTTTAAATGGCAGTTTGGAAAACACTTTTAAAACTCTAGGAAGAACATATAGACTTACTCAGAAACTTTAAAGGCTCTTATTATAAAAAAGCCAACATTTATTTTATTTGAATAGGGTTTATAATATTTTCCTATTTTTTCAAAAGATACTGTAATGTGAACATCTTCACAAAAAATTAAATGCTTACTGACTAATGAAAATCACTATGTGCCCAAAGGGGAATGAGCAAGGAATGAATACGCAGCATGTTTATGTTCACAAAAGTCATTGATATCTGTTATAAACCTGTATGTAGCCTCATAGATGCTACTACGTTTTGATATAAATATGTGCTTTTTATTCTTTTACTGTATAGTACTTTATTTCTCCTCAACTTCCCTACCTTGCTTTTGCCAGCAATAAAGTGCCGCAAATGATACATGTACATGTGCATTACTACTGCTCAGCCTTGACAAAATAATGTAACTTTTAAAAGGCACCAGGTTACTTTTCAAACATGATGCATATTTGTGTGTGTTTGTGTGTGTGTGTGTGAGGAAGACTGTCACTGAGCTAACGTCTGTACCAGTCTTCCTCTATTTTGGCTGTAGGATGCCAACATAGCATGGCTTGATAAGCACTGTGTAGGTCCACGCCTGGGATCCAAAACCATGAACCTGGGGCCACCAAAGCAGAGCACACAAATTTAACTGCTATGCCACCAGGCTGGTCCTTCAAACAAGATATTTATTAGAATAAGTACAAAGATATATTTTTCAAAAATACAGTTTGACCTTATCTTTTAGTGAGCTGTAAAAAGTATGCAATTCTGTTTTCTGATGGATGAAACATGCACTTATTCTTGAAAAAGTAGGATAAAATGAGGGGTTTTTTTCCTCCTAGATCTCATAACTACCTACTCATATTTCAAATCTGGAATTTTACCCTTTCTTTATATTTAATATTCATTGAGTCTGAGAGACTTAAAGACACACCCATGAGGTTATCATATGAAGAAACAGCAGAAAAGCTGTACTTTTTATCATTATCTCTTCACTCCATCTATTGCTCCATGAGGCCCAAGTCTATGACTCCCTTAAATGGCCCCATAAATTCAAGCATGATAACAAAATACAGAGGTATAGCTAGTAGTATTCTAAATGATATGAGCATTTTGACCTCATGACCTGCTTTTCTATTCCAACCTGGTTCTTTTAGCAATATATGAAAGTCTATTTGATTAAATATGGCTGTGACTTAATATGCTTTCCAGATCTTGGGGGGAAATTTCCTTAACAGTTCATAGGCTAGCAATTGCTTCTTTACTAAAAATGCCTTTACCTACAAAAGAAAACTTTTCCCTTAAGTCTATTTCCAATTTGTCCTTTTGACACAAGTTCTCAAGGATTATACGAAGAACTTATGATACCTTCATTAATTTCCAATATCAAAGCACGTAACTTGTGTCTGTCCTTTAACAAAATAAACAGGCAATGGAAGAGGACTATCTGAATTGCGTCCAATTTATGGTCTTCCTCTTTGTCTAAATCAAATCTGAACTTCACACTTTTCAACATGTCAGTAAGCGTGCTCAGAGCTTGGTGTCATCTGTAAACAGTAGATACTCACAGAAGGTTAGCTGACGTAATTTGACTGTCATTGCTGTAATATTATAAAAAAGGTTCACCACATGTAAGCTGTGTCTACATAAAACACACTATCCAACATTCAAAATAGCCTCTCTGTTCTACATTAACTACAAATTCTATTGATGTCAAAGACAGTATTTGCCGACAGCAATAATGCCATTCTTACATGCACACCCCCTTAGGGTTCCAGTTTTTTAACAGCCCCTCAACAGGGGTACTTCTTAATTCATCCAATTTATAGAGGTCAATGAGTTGATTCAGAATTCAGAAATGACATTTTCCCATACTAACTGGGAAACAAAACACCTATATATAGCCCTTTGTTAATTAGGATGCTCAAATATTTTGGTCATAAATAGTTCTTTGGTCATGTATACATCTGGTCTTCAGAAATAGAAATAATATGAGTAGTGGGACTCAGTAGGCACTCAATAAACTTATATTGATTATATACAGTCAAATACTAATTTTTCAACAACATTAACTCTCTTGGGAACTAAATATTCTTGAGGATAGGTGATTTGTTAAGTGGACCATCTTCTACTTACAGAGCATATACATTTATAAAATGTGAAATCTCTTTCCCTCATATAGAAAACAGATACTGAATGTTCTACTCCCTACCACCTGAGGGATGTCTATATCAAACTACACACCTGGGGAGAACTACACATATTAAATCCAATTCATTACCATTTTCTTAACATCTAACCAGAACACCATATGTCTTTTAAAATAAATCTAAACAATTCTTGAGAAGCAAAATAAGATAAGGTGTCCTTTTGTCATAAGCATGACCACAATAAAAAATAATATTTTCTAGCTGTTACTTACTGAGTGCTCACTATGTTCCTGATATTGGTCTAAGCCTTTCACATGTTTAAATCATTTGATCCTTACAATACCTCTTTGAGAAAGGTACTATTATCCTTATTTTTATTAGTAGAAATGGAAGCATAAAAAGGTAAACTAATACAGCTAAGAACACAGAGTTAACAAGAGAGAGGGTCAGAACTCAGAGCCAGGGAGTCTGATTCCAGAGCCCATCCTCTTAACTATTCGACACTGAATCCCTAAGACAACTGAAAGTTATGCAAATAGTTGCCATCTTCTTCTATCAAACCTTTTGCCTAGGATTAAGAGAAGGTAAACACTCCTCTGTTCATTGGTTTCTTTCTGGTCCTGAACAATGACATTTAGCTCCAGAATAAACAGGTAGAGTGTATTATGAAGTGGAGATCCCACCACATGTGTTCAAGAACTAACTGCTTGGAGATTCCATGTGTAAGAATAAGCCATGTTAGAAACACTAACTGGTTTGGTCCCGCCTGGAGTGGCACAAGGCAAAATAAAAGAGGATGTGTCTTTCTGCCTTCTATTCTTACTTTTCCCCCTTTCCTTTTTCTTTCTCTATCCTGGTGCCCAAAGCACACATATGGCCAAAATACATCGGTATTCATGCTAACATGTTAGCAACTTACATGGGACAGAACATTATCCTGAGATTTTTATTAAAATTATTTGGAAAATTTACATCTCAACCTCCATCCAATGATTTATGTCTAGGTCCCAGTAATAGTTTTACAGGGCTGCTATAACAAGGTACCACAAACTAGATGGCTTAAACAATAGAAATTTATTGTCTGATAGTTTGGAGGCTAGAAGTCTGAAATCAAGGTGTTGGCTGGGTTGGTTCCCTGTGAGGGCTGTGAAGCAGAATCTGTACCATGCCTCTCTCCTAGCTTCTAGCAATCTCAGGTGTTCTTCGGCTTGTAGAAAGCATTCTCCCTGTCTCTTCACATCATCTTTCCTCTATGCATGTCTGTCTCTATGTCCAAGCTTCCCCTTTTATAAGAATAACAACCATATTGTATTAGGGCCTTCCCTAATGGCGTCATCTCAACTCAAAAGACCCTATTTCCAAATAAGGTCACATTCACAGATACCAGGGGTGGGGACTTCAACATCTTCTGAGGTGATGGGATTCAACCCCTAGAAGTCTCCATTCTCAGTTTCTTTGCAAATATGCTGACAGAGCTCTATCTATAAGAAAACACTCATAATGGCTACATTAAGTAGTAAAGATCTCTTGTCACAGTGATTAGACTTCCCCCAAGAGGAATTTAAGAAATGTGCAAAGGGCTCAGTTGCCGTACTTGGCTAAACTATGTCCAGCTCTACTTGGCTGGCTTTACCTGTTACTCCTGAACATTGAATGACTAATTAATCAATTTGTTTATGCACTAACCTATTCAATGACTCATTCTTCACTCATCAGTTATTTATTGAGTACTTATTATCTGCCACTCTCTGTGCCAGCTGCTGGATACACATCAGTGAATAAAACACAACCCTTGTTTTCCTAGTTACAAGACTAGAAACTTACTCTCCTTATGGATATTTAACTGAAAGAAATCGTGCTCACCTGGTTCTGTACACAGTAGTTTCCTAAGTCATATTTGTAGCTAACAACCAGTTCTATCCAGGAAGTCAGAGGCTATGAGAACTAAAAGAGGCCAAAGATGATCTAGGTTACTCAATTTACAGAAAGCGAAGCTATGGCAGAGAAGTCTACTGCAATAAGTAATTTTAAAAAAAGAAAAAAAGGAAAAGAGAGCTTCAGTATAATTCAACTAAAACTTGTGTGTATTCCCATTTCCTCATGAATTTTAGGATAAAGAAGAAAGAAAGTAGAAAAAATAAACTGTACCTGATATTAAGGAATGATGTTAATTTTGTTAAGTGAGGTAATGGCATTGTGACAATATGGTGAATTGTCCTTGTTTTTCGGAAATACATAGGTACTTAAGTATTTAGAGGTAAAATGTCATGATTTCTATAATTTATTTTAAAACTTTCCAACCAAAAAATAAATTTGAAAAATTTTCAAAATGTTTATTTTTAAATCAAAATGATGGGTATATGGAGTTCTCTATTATTCAGTATGTTTGAAATTTTTCAAAGTAAAAGGTTAAAAACACTATAAGCTCCTAGAGGAAAAGTATGTACTTAAGTTCTTACTTGTCTCAGTCTCAGCACTGGGAAAGAAGCTTCACAAAATATTAATTTTAAATATGAAGACCACGGCTTCTAAATTATCATGATTATGCTCTTTTCAATATTTTCCACTGATCACCACCAATAATAATAAAACTCTGGTAGTCCATATTCATATTGCTGTTATTTGCATAGTATTTTGAAATAAGAATTTTTTCATTGTATATGGATCTAATCTGATTTAAAATCAATCATCTTAGTGTAGACATGTTAAGAATAAATTTTGATAATAGGAACTCTATTAAGTATCAGATAACACAGCTAAAAATACATTTGATTACTTAAACAAATTTAAAGTAATATAATAAACTGAAGTATAGTAAAACACAGTAGTAGTAACACATTACAGAACGTTAGATGTAAATAAAATTTGGAGCTGACTTTATTTTTATTTGACAAATCACAACGAAAGAATCCCAAAATAGTAAGTTTGTCAAACTGATCTATGAATACAAGATACATGGAAGCTATTAAATCTCAAAAAAAAATCCATATGATAAATAATTATAGAGACAAAAAAATTCAGTGAAAGTGTTTATTTTGAAAATAATTCTACTAATATAAAACATAAAATTTTAAAAGTTCAAATAACTAAAATCATGGGAACAAATTTCAAAGTTCCTTTGCTTAACTAAAAATATACAGTGAATCTCACTAGGAAGAAAGAAAATAACATGCGTATTACTTCATGTTATAAGTGACTATGAAGACCAACATGTTATTTAATTTACAGTATAACACTATCCACATGATATCAAAATACTTTAAAGTAGCATTAGCAGCTGTACCATCTAGTAATATTATGGTATCATCAAGCTAAGAAATATAACACTACTCTGGAGATAATGAAATACAGAGGTATGTCCTAGGACTAAATTTTATATATGTTGACAAAGGAAATGCTACCTCTAAATGGTAACCATATGATGTGCACATACCATGCAAAATTCAAGTAACTGTGATTGATAAATGGATTATGTTAGAATTCCCTCTAGCAAGCAGTGAACAAGCAGCTTTAATAAGGCTTATGACCTTACCCTGTGGATATCCTAGGGAATCTGCAAATGAATATTTTGCCACCAGATACAGGTCAGGTACTACAATTCCTGTTCCCAGATCATTAAATTTTTTCTAAATTTAAACTTTTTAACTTCCTTAGCTATGCAACAATTGCTAAGATACTTTGGAAATATGGTAAGAAACACTACCTTCCGCAATGAGCATTAAGTACTTGGAAAACCCGTTTGCAGAGAATCACAGAATTCTAGAGCTAGAAGGAACTTTTGAGATCACTTAGTCAAAGTCTACATCTTCTGGACTAGAAAACCAAAATCCGCACAGGTTAAATCATTTGCTGAAGGTTGCAATTCTGCTGAATAGCAGAGCTGGAACTGCAACCTAGTCTCCTGACTTTCAGTCCAGCACAACTCTCCGTAGTCAAATAAGTGTTTTTAAAAATCACAGGTTTCCTAAGTCATACTTATTACTCCAGATGTTGACATGAGGAACTGTTCTCTACTTTCGAGGGCCTCCCTCTTTGACTCAGCAGGCAGCTTTGGGGTAGAAATACATGGAACATAGGTGGGGTCAAGGAGCTGAACTATCTAGGTACTCTGGGCACTAGGTGAGATGACAGGTATTGCATCAAAACTGGCCCCACATCCTGAGGAGTCAATAAAGTATTTCCTGAAAGGTTACTACAAAAGAAACACTAACCTAGGGGCTGCAAGGAACACAAAAGAAAGAAGAGAACTATGCCTACCTATAAGCCTCAAGGAGTTCCTTCTAGTTCAGAACATAAGACAACACAAGACAAGTGAGACTTGAGTGCTCATGTGTTTAAAATACACATTAGAAGCTAAAAGAAATCAGAGAAAGAGAAGATCAGAATAGACCAGAACCATCAAGAAAGGCTTCACGTAAGAGCAGGAATATAAGCTGGTGCGTGAAAAAACAACGTGCTTCTGAGGAACAAGGGGTGGCCTTCCATAGTGAGGAGAGCATCTGCACCACTGAAATAAAAAGAGGTGTACAAGCCCTGATTTTAGTTAAATTGCTTCAACTTTCTTCACTAGTGACACTGGGAGATACAGCCAAATGGATAGTACTCAACAGCAAAACCACCATTTGATATCATTTCTGGTAATGCCATTATAAGTAAGGACATCAGAAAGGCATATTCATTTTCCAAATACTGTATAGCACCTATAAGCCTAACTTTCCAGTAATCAACTGTGTGACACCATTTTATATTCCAAGGTATTCCAATCTAAATGGATGATATCTACTTACCTATCAGAAAAGCATAAATTTAGAAACATTATGTAAAGAATGCAACATAATGCCTAGTACACAGTAAATGTTTGAAATATTAGTTGAAATTGATTTATACTGCCTTTACTGAAGATGTACCCCTTCTGCATGTAGTTGTTTCTTAATATAATTTAATTTTTAATTTAAAGAGTTTTTTAACCAAACCAATACACTTGATTTACTCTTCTTCTACTGAAAACTATCAATGAAGCATTTTCTTTAGACTTTTATCTAAAATGCAGATTTTTAAAAAAACCTTATTAAATTGAGGATGATGTAAAGAAGTACATAAGAAATCTCAATTTTTTTTAATGAGATTTTTCCACAGATGAAGTTGAAATATTTTTCTTTCAACAAAAAATGCTGAAGATGAAGAAAGAAAGAAGGTAAATGTGTACACTTTAAGAGTCTTCAAAATTCCAAATTTGGAGAGGATCAGATGAGTCATCAATAAATGGGAAAAATGCAATTAAGATATAGGGAAAAAGACAAGAAGCATCAAAATAATCTACAATGGGCCATTCAGACTCTCTGAGGCTATCTGACTGATTTTAAGAGAAAAACATTGTTCAATCCCAGTACGAATAGTAGTTGGGGACATTAAAAACAAAAAAAAGAAAATGAAAATGCCCCAGAACATCAAATGTATCCCCAACTGTCTATGAAGGGCATTACTTTGACTATTATTCCTATCAGGACACTTCCCATTCTACCTTAACTAAGATGGCCATTGTTCTTCTCTAATATCTCTTTGATTCTACTTCCCAATTTTACCTCAATCCTTACAACTCTACTGCCTTCACAAAGGCTGTATAAAAGTCAACTTTTCTTGCCTTTTTCTCTGCCAAATCATTGAATAGTATCTTCCTTCTCTAATTTTGAATCTTTTTACCACTTATTTTTTCTCTTCATTAAATAGCTTACAGCTAAAGTTCTGTTCTCCATAGTTTTAATTCAAAAAAATACATGAAGGGAGAACTGACATTTAAAACTATAATCCAAGAAAACTTTCTGGAAATAAAAGGCCTAATCTATATATCAAAAGGGCCGACCAGATATCTGGGAAAACTGATACATGATGATCTACCCTAAAATATACCCTGATTACATATTATTAATAAAGAAAAAAATCCTAAAGACAGTGAGGCAAAAAGGACAAATAACATACGATGGTAAGAGAATTAAACCAGCAGCAGACTTCTTAAAAGTAACATGCAAAACGAGGCAACAATAGATGAGCATTTTCAAGAAATTCAAGGAAAGAAAATGTGACCTAAATATTTTAAATCCATCCAAGCTATCTCTCAAGCATCAACGATACTGAAAAAGTTTTATACATGCAAGGGAATGCTGTGCCCATGGGCACTTCTTGAGCAATCTACTAGGAGGTTAGTTTCATCCAATCAAAAAATGAGTGGGTAACTTTGGCAAAAAGGACAGAAGGGTGAGCATTATTAATATATTTAATTATATCTAAAACTAAAACAAGGCTGGAGATAAATGAAGAATATACAAGTGATGTACTGCGTTCTGACCAAGTAAAATGATGCAACTAAAAAGATGAGACGACAACAGTAAGGGAAACAGAAAAGTAAAATAAGCTCATTCACAAGGAATAAATAGTAGATGGAAGTCAAAAAATATCACAGAAGGATATCATAGTAGTAGGAAAAGGTTAAATACAGGAGAAGTGGGCTAAAAGCATCTTTAAAAGGTCTAATTACTAAGGTAATCACTACAACAAAAATATAAAATTTTATAAATAGTCACTCCCCCTAAAAAACCTTAACAAATATAAGATCAAAGAAAATATAAAACATAAAAAAGAAACAAATATATATATTTACATATAAGTAAATATAAGTAATCGATATTTACCAAATAGCCTGCAATGATGTTTATAAAAGAGAAACTCAGGAGAATCAAGGAGATGGACAGAAAAACACTATCAGTGGAAGCCTTTTAAATACCACTGTTGATATAAAATAGATTAAGTGGACCAAAACTAAGTAAAGATATAGATGAGATAAATAACATAGGTAGATCTTTTACAGATATTAAACTTTACACTATGAAAACACAGACTATCTTTTTCTCAAGCAAACAGACTGACAAAAATTGCTCATCTTCTAAGTTACAGTAAAAGCTTCAGTGCATGCTAAAGAGTAAAATTATTATAAACAATACCCTGACCATCTTGTCACAAGTCCCAAATATCTATTAATTACCAATGGAAAAACAGTAATTTTACAGTGAAGAAACTTGGCAGGCACTACCTTGTGTAAGCAATCAAAGTTAATTTTACCCAGAATATCTACTGATATGATCTACCCCTGACAGGTACAGAGCACCTTTGTGTTATCCTTCCCCATACTGTGGAACCTCAATCCAATAATGAGAAAACATCAGACAAACCCAAATTAAAGGTCATAAAAAATCAGAAAAGGCTGACCAATTGTCACAGATTAGAGGATACAAAGAAGACGTGACAACTAAATGCAATGTGAGATCCTGGATTGGATCCTCAAACAGACGAAGGGCATTTATGGAAAATTGGCGAAATCTGACTAAAGTCTCTAGTTAACAGTATTGTGCCAATTTTAATTTCTTACCTTTGATAATGGTTCTGTGGTTAGATAAGGGTAAGATGGGTGAAGGGCATCCTGGGTACTCTCAGTACTACTTTGCAAATTTTCTGTAAGTCTAAAATATCTAAATAAAAAATTGTAAAAATGAAAAAAAAAGAAAATTTAAAAACTTTCTATCTCAATACTTTTTGGTGAAGGCGAACTACAAACATTCTAAAAATTAAAAATAAAAACATAGCATTTCAAAATTCACGAGGTACAAAGCAGTGACCAGAGGAAAAATCATGCTGTTAAACACTTACAGAAGTAGTAAATGGTGCTGGGAAAACTGGACAGCCAAGTGCAAAAGAATGAAAGTAGACCATTATCTTACACCATACACAAAAATTAACTCAAAATGGATTAAAGACAGTACATTCTGACAAGGGTCATAGCAGTATCTTTTTGAGTACCATGTCTGCTCAGGCAAGGGAAATAAAAGGAAAAATAAATAAATGGGACTATATCAGACTAAAAAGCTTCTGCAAGGCAAAGGAAACTAACAACAAAACTGAAAGACAACCCACCAACTAGGAGAAAATATTTGCAAATCATATATCCAACAAGGGGTTAATTTCCAAAATATATAAAGAACTCATACAACTCAACTACAAAAAAATGAACAACGTGATCAAAAACTAAGCAGAGGATATAAACAGACATTTTTCCAAAGAAGATATAAAGATGGCTAACAGTCACATGAAAAAATGTTCAACATCACTAATTATTAGGGAAATGCAAATCAAAACTAGAATAGATATCACCTCACACAGTCAGAACAGCTATAATTAACAAGGCAAGAAATAACAAGTGTTGGAGAGGATGTGAAGAAAAGGGAACCCTCATACACTGCTGGTGTGAGTGCAAACTGGTGCAGCCACCATGGAAAACAGTATGGAGATTTCTCAAAAAATTAAAAATAGAAATACCATATGATCCAGCTATTGCACTACTGCATATTTATCCAAAGAACATGAAATCAATAATTCGAAAAGATATATGCACCCCTATGTTCCCTGCAGCATCATTCAGAATAGCCAAGACATGGAAGCAACCAAGTGCCCATCAACAGATGAATGGATAAGTACGTGTGGTGTACATACACCGAATACTACTCCGTCATAACAGGAAGACAAAATTGTGCCATTTGTGATGACATGGATGGACCTTGAGGGCATTATGCTGGAATGTCAGAGAGAGAAAGACAAATATCACACGATTTCACCCATATGTGGAAAATAAACAAACAAATACATAGATGAGGAGAATAGATTAGTGGTTACCAGAGGAGAGGATTCAGGGAATGCAAATGGGGTAAAGGGGCACATATGTATGCTGACAGATAAAAACTGGACTCTTGGTGGTGAATATGATGCAGGATGCAGTCTATACAGAAACTGAAATATAGTGATGTACACCTGAAATTTACACAATGTTGTAAGCGAATATGACCCCAATAAAATATTTTTTTAATTTAAAAAATAAATGAAATAGATCCCAAATTGAAGACCAAGAAAAAGAACAGAAAGATAAAATTAAAAGAGCAGAAGTAAAGACATAATAAAGGCAAAATCAGAAATTAATGAGATAGAAAAGAGAAAAACAACACATCTCCTTAATAAAAATCCAAGTTTGTTGAAGAGTTGATAAAAATGGGCAAACTACTAGCTACCTTCATCAAGAGAGAAATAAGAAAGAAAACAAAAATAAAATAAAAAATAAGTCAAAGGAAACAACCATTGAAGTAGAAGAAATGTAAAAGTCATGAGATTACAATGCAGATCACCATACAGATAAATTTGAAAAATTAGACAAAATGGATAACAGCTAAAACTGACCTAATTAGAGATAAAGAGCTTAAACAGCTAATTTCCATAGGAAAAAATAAAGAGTTACAAGGAACTAACTCACAGAATAGCAACAGAACCAGATGGTTTCACATTCAAAAACTAAATGGTTCCAATATAATAGAAATATTCTGGAGCATAGAAAATGAAGTAAAATCTCCAAATTCTTTTCATGAAGCAAGTAGAATGATGAACCCTAAACTGATCAAAATAGTACAAAAATAGAAAATTACAAACCAATATCACTTATAAATACCAAAATGAAAACACTACATAAAATATTAGTGAACACACTTCAACATCATATTAAGTAAATAATATATCACAACAAAGTGGGTTTTATTCCTGGAAAGTAAGGTTGGTTCTATATTAAAGGCACAGCAATATATTAAAATATATTAATAGATCTGAGAAAAATATATGATTATTTCTATACATGCTAAATAAGCCTTTGACCAAATTCAATACCCATCCCATAAAAACAAAAAATCTAATCAAGAATATGGGAATTGGTGGTTATTTCTTTAATATGTCTATAAAGACACACACACCAACACACACACACACACACACATATTCACACATATGTAGACACACCTTAGTCCTAAAGCTAACATCACATTTAACAGAGTAATACTTCAGTCGTTTCCGCTAAGATCAGGAAGAGCCAAGGATGATCATTACCTTCACCAGATTTACTACCTACGAGATGTACTAGACAGTGCAATTAGACAAATCTGAAATATAAGGACTGAAAAAGGAAAACTATTACTATTTGCATATGATATGACAGTTTCCTACGAAAACTCTATAGAATCATTACTAAAACTACCTCAAACAAGTTTAGTAAATTAACAGGATATAAAATAAACGCATAGGGCTGGCCCGGTGGTGCAGCGGTCAAGTTCACAGGTTTCGCTTTGGCGGCCCGGGGTTCACTGGTTCAGATCCCAGGTGCAGACATGGCACCACTTGGCAAGCCATGCTGTCATAGTTGTCCCACATCTAAAGTAGAGGAAGATGGGCACGGGTGTTAGCTCAGGGCCAGTCTTCCTCAGCAAAAAGAGGAGGATTGGTGGTAGATGTTAGCTTAGGGCTAATCTTCCTCAAAAAAAACACAAAAAACAGGACTGCCACAATTAGGCCTTTCCTTATCTAAAAAAAATAAATGCATAGAAATCAACAACTTTCACATACACAAACAATAATCACTTAGAACATAAAATTGTAGAGTAAACCGGCACTGATAATACCAACAAAAATGCTTTAGTATTTAGGAATAAGCATAACAAGAAATGTGCAAAACTAATATGAGAAAAGCTTTAAAACACTCCAGAATATACAAATGTAAAACTGATGAAATACAAAAGCATTCCTTGTTGTTGGATAGAACATCTCTGCATCACAAAGATGTCAGGTCTTCCCCAAATTAATTCAAAGATCTGGCAAAATTCCAATGAAAATGCCAACAAGTATCTTTTTAAAGGAAGCTAGACAAAAGAAGATAGAAAAAGGTGAATAGCTAGAAGAATATTGAAAAAGAAAATCTACCAGGCACTAGCAGCCTAACCAGATATTAGAATACATTACAAAGCCTTAGAAATGAATGCACTAGTATGGCAATGAAGCATAGACAGACAGACAAACCAGAGGATTCAATAGAAAGCACAGACATAAACTCAAGTACATATGGAAATTTAGTATATGATAAAGGTGGCATCTAATAGCACTGAAGCATGGATTTTTTTTTTTTAATAAACAGTGTTGGAAAAACTGGAAAACCACTTAGAAAAAGATAAATTGGGTCCACACCTCCTGTCATATAAAAGAATAACCTCTAAATGAATAAGAGATTTAAACGTAAAAATGAAACCATATAATAAAATGCATATAAAACCTGTCTTTAAAACAAGGTTATTAACCATGACCCAATATCCATAGGAAATAAAAGATTTATAAATTTAACCACTTTAAAAATAAAAAAAAAATTCACCTTCTACATGGCAATAAAACATCACAAGTATAATCAAAGGACAAAAGGAAAACTGAGACAAAATATTTGAAAAATATGTAATAGATGAAGGGCTAATATAATTCATATCTAAATAACTCTTCAAAATTGAGGGAATAAAAACCAAAAAAAAAAAAAAATGATAGAAAAATATGCAAAAGACATAAGCAGAAAATTCACCAAAAAACCCATTATTTAAAACTGGCCCTTTTTGCTTTTGGCAATGAGGAAGTACAATGATTGGATTTACACTCCACTGCATGTGGGAAACTGGATAAAATGAAAGATAGAAATGTTTTTGGATATTAAACAAGCAGCACAAGACTGAGATCCTTGAGAAAATGTAAAAAGATTAGGTGAGCCGCACAGATGCCCCAGGTTTCTGCCTGATGACAATTCCAAACTCAAGAACAGGAAGGGAAATGCTAACTGCAGCACAGCAATCTGCTGAGAAGATGGTGACTGAGTTCAGAGAGGCTCCAACAGCCTGAAATTGCAGAGACAAGTTCAGACGAGGAAGGAGCCACATAGAAAAAAAAAAAAGGCTCCAGAAAAATCTGCACAGGGCTCTCCTTGAGTCTTATCTGTAGGATAAAAAGCACCGATGAAGAGCAGGGAGAAGAACAATTTCCAGGGCTCACGCAGAGGTGGGAGTTGTTTGAGTTCAGACCAACCCGAGTGGCAGGTCCTCACAGGGGATTCAGGAGAAATCACAGAACTTCACAGCATAGCAGTAGGAACAAACTATCGATAGGGTGTAAGCTACTATAGACCTATCTTAACAAAGCTTAAAAACAACCTTCAAAATGAACACTCTGTCTCCAAGAAATTTAACTTAAATGAACAGACAAAAACAGATTAAAAGTAAAAGGATGGAAAAGATATACGACCCAAATTCCAATTAAAAGAAAGGTGGTGTGGCCTTATTAACATCAGACAAACTGGTTTCCAGATAAGAAATATTACCAGAGAGAAAAACTCACATTTTATAATGATAAAGGAGACAATAAAAATCCTAAACATGTATACTAATAATAGAATTCCAATATACATAAACAAATCTGATGGGGGGGAGATAAATCTATAATTAAAATCGGAGGTTTCCATACCCTTCCCAATAGGGATGTGGAAAATTTCAACAACTCAACCAACTAGACATACCAGACTTTTATTAAACAGTCTACCCCCAAAATAGACAGGAGAATACATATTCTTTTCAAGGGCTCATGAAATATTCAGCAAGTTAGCCCTTATATCCAGGCATAAAATAATTCTCAATAAACTTAAAGGTATTGAAATCATAGAGAGAAGTTTTCTGACCACAACAGAATTAAATTAGGAATGAACAGAAGAGAGAAATTTGAAAACCTCCAAATATTTGGAAATTAAATAACATACTTCCAAATAAACAAGCACCAAAAAACAAGTCACATTGGTAGCTAGAAAATATTTTGAAGTTAATAAAAATTAAAACAAAAATGAGTATTAAAAAGATCATTTCCCAGTGAATTAGCTTGGCATCTACTCAGAAGATTCAATACTGTTAAGATATTAATTACCTCAAATTAATCTATAGTTCAATACAATCTCAATCAAAATCCTGGCAGGTTTTTTGGTAGAAATAGACAAATTGATTCTAAAATATTATATATGGAATTGCAAAGTAGCCCTAATAGCCAAAACAATTTTGAAAAAAAAGCAAAGTTGGAAGACTCACACTCCCTAATTTTAAGGCTATGAAGCTACAATAATCAAGAGAGTTTGATAGTGACTGTATGATATTTGAAAAGAGAGCATCCAGAAACAGACTCATGCATAGACGGTCAACTCATTTTGACAAAGTTGCCAAAGCAACTCTCTGGGGAAAAGATATTCACTTCCACATACACATATAGTGTTGGAACAACTGCATGTATTTATGCAAAAAAAAAAAAAAAAAATGAACCTTGACCCTTATCATGCACCAAATACAAATATTAACTTGAAATACAGCAGGGCTCTAACCATAAGAGTTCTATAAAACTTCTTGAAGTAAACTTATGAGGAAACATTTGTGATCCTGGCTTAGGACAGAAGCAGCACAAATCATAAAGAAAAAAATCATAAATTGGACTTCATCATAACTCATAATTAAAAAGTATGCTTTTTTAAATACATCAATAAGAGAATAAAAAGATAAGCTACAGATGCAGAAAATATCTGCAAACAAATATCTGGCAAAGGGCTCTTATCCTCAAAACATAAAGCTCTCTTAAAATAAGAAGAGAACATGATTTAAAAACGGGTATGTTCAGGGGCTGGCCCCGTGGCCGAGTGGTTAAGTTCGCGCGCTCCGCTGCAGGCGGCCCAGTGTTTCGTTGGTTCGAATCCTGGGCGCGGACATGGCACCACTCATCAAACCACGCTGAGGCAGCGTCCCACATGCCACAACTAGAAGGACCCACAACGATGAATATACAACTATGTACCCGGGGGCTTTGGGGAGAAAAAGGAAAAAATAAAATCTTTAAAAAAAATAAATAAAAAAATAAAAATAAATAAATAAAAACGGGTATGTTCAGGGGGCAGTCAGGTGGCATAGTGGCTAAATTCACGTTCTCTGTTTCAGCGGCCTGGGGTTCATGGGTTTGGATCCAGGGCGAGGACCTACACACCACTTATGAAGCCATGCTGTGGTGGTATCCCACATATAAAAGAGAGGAAGATTGGCACAGATGTTAGCTCAGGGACAATCTTCCTCAAGCAAAAAGAGGAAGATTGGTAACAGATGTTGGCTGAGAGCCAATCTTCCTCACCCCAAAAAAAAAAAAAAAAAGGGTACATTCAGTTCGCCAAAGAAGATAAATGAGTGGCAAATAAACACAGGAAAGATGCTCAATATCTTTCGTCATTAGAGATAACTGACACAAATTAAAACTACTAGATATGACTACACATCTACCATAATGGCTAAAATTTTAAAAACTAATGAAACCAAGTGGTGGCAAGATGTGGAGCAACTGCAATTATCAGACATTGCTAGTGAGAATGCATAATGGTACAATCACTCTGGAAAACAGTTTAGCTGTTTCTTTTAAAGTTAAATATACACTTACATATAATGCAGAAATTTCACAGCTATTTATTTACCCAGAAAAAGTTAAAACATATGCCTAGACAAAAACTTGTATGTTAAAGAAGATATACAGATGGCCAATAGGCACATGAAAAGATGCTCAACATCACTAATCATCAGAGAAATGCAAAGCAAAACTACACTTAGAATACTACTTTATGCCTGTTAGAATGGCTATAATCACCAAGACAAAAAATAACAAACGTTGGAGAGGATGTGGAGAAAAGGGAATCCTCATACACTGCTGCTGGGGATGCAAACTGGTGCAGCCACTATGGAAAACAGTAAGGAGATTTCTCAAAAAATTAAAAACAGAAATACCATATGATCCAGCTATTCCACTCCTGGGTATTTATCCAAAGAACTTGAAATCAACAATTCAAGGAGATTTATGCACCCCTATGTTCATTGCAGCATTATTCACCATAGCCAAGATGTGGAAGCAACCCAAGTGCCCACTGACTGATGAATAGATAAATAGATAAATAGACACACACACATGCACACACAATGGAATACTACTCAGCCATAAAAAAGACAAAATTGTCCCACTTGCAACCACATGGATAGACTTTGAGGGTATTATGTTAAGCAGAATAAGCCAGAAAGAGAAAGACAAACACCATACGATTTCACTCATTTGTGGAAGATAAAAAAACTTACAAAGAGAACAGTTTAGTGGTTAGCAGGGGGAAGGGGGGTGGGGGGTGGGCACAAGGAGTGAAGGAGCATATTTACATGGTGTTGGAAAAATAATAATGTACAACTGAAATTTCACAATGTTATAAACTATTATGACCACAATAAAAAAACGTAATTAAAAAAAAGGAAAATAACAAATGGCAAGGATGTGGAGACACTGGAACCATTGCGCATTACCGGTGGGAATGTAAAATGGTGCAGCCAGTATGGCAAACAGTTTGGTGGTTCTTCAAAAGCTAAACATAGAATTACCATATGATCCAGCAATTCCAATCCCAGGTGTATACCCAAAGGAACTGGAAGCAGGGACTTTAACAGATATTTGTCTGCCAATGTTTATAGCAGCATTCCTCACAATAGCTAAAATGTAGAAGCAATCCAAGTGTCCATCGATGGATGAATGGATAAATAAAATGTGGTATACACATACAATGGAATGTTATTTAGCCATAAAAAGTTCTGATACAGGCTTACAATATGGATGAATCTTGAACACATTATGCTAAGTGAAATAAGCCAGATACAAAAGGACAAACATTCTGATTCCACTTACATGAGGTACCTATAATAGGCAAATTCATAGAGACAGAAAGGAGAATAGTGGTTACCAGGGGCTGGAAGGAGGAGGAATAGGCAGTTATCGTTTAATGGGTATCAAGTTTCTATTTGGGGTAATAGAAAAAGTTTTGACAATAGATAGTGGTGATGGTGCATGACACTGTGAATGAAATTAACACGACTGAACTGTTCACTTAAAAACAATAAATTTTATGTTATATATACTTTTCCCTCAAAAAAACACACCTGTATGTGAATGTTTATAGCAACTTTATTCTTAATTGCCAAAAAGTGGAAAAAACGACAAATATCCACCAACAGGAAAACAGATAAGAGACTGCAGTAATTTTCAATGGCTTACCACCTATCATAAAGAGCACTGAACTGCCAAAGAACTACAGCGTGGATACATCTCAAAACCACTATGCTAAGGGAAGGAAGCTAGACATAAAAGAGTACATATCCTATAACTCTACTTACGTGACATTCCTAAAAATGCCAAAAGCATAGGGGCAGAAGTCATCGCCAGGCGCTGGGGGTGAGAGAAGGGCAGAGTGCAGAGGAGAATGTGGGGACTTTTGGATGACAGAAATGCTCTGTATCTTGATTGTAGCGGCGGTTATATGATATACATGTGTCAAAACACATCACACCGTACATTTATAAGGGTGAATTTTACTGTTTGTAAATTATACTTCAATAAACCTAACCTTATAAAAACTATGCAGACTTTTAAAGGCTTTTAATATATATTGCCAAATTGCCCTTCCATTAACTTAATTTCTTCTCCTACTCCCATTTAATTTACATTCCCACTGGCATTGTACAAGTGCCTGACTGCACCCTCAGCAGCCTCAATACCACCAGATTATCATTTGAGACTTTTCCAATGGGATAAGTTCTCTAAAAATGTTGCCTCACTGTTTGCTCTGCATATCCCTTAGTTTTTAGTGACAGTGAACTTTTTTTCACCTATTTCTCAGACAGTTATATTTCTTCTCTATTCTATCTGCTCATTCTTTTAATCATTGTTTTAAGAAAGGATTTAGTATTTTTCTTATTCTGTTAGAGCTTGCTTTATATCCTCAAATATTTCTCATACATACACTTTCCAGTTTCTCATTTGCCTTTCGTTTTTTCAATTTTTTAATATATAAGCATCTTAAAATGTGAAATTTCTCAATATTTTTTAAGATTTCTTTTTTTTTACCTAGAAATTTCTTTCCTCATGTACAGTTCACTTAAATATTCAACTACATTTTTAAAAATTTTTTATAGACTCAATTTTTTAACTTTTAAAATCTCTGCTGTCTGATACAGTGGCTACTAGCCACATGTGGTTATTTACATTTAAATTAATTAAAATCAAGCTTTTTCCCAAAGCTTTTTTTTAGTCTTATGGCTTCAGGTCTTACATTTAAGTCTTTAATCCATTTTTTTTTTAATTGGGAGCACTGCTCAACAGTCTTTTTTTTTTTTGGTGAGGAAGATTGGCCCTGAGCTAACAACTGCTGACAAGCTTTCTCTTGTTTTTTTTTCTCCCCAAAGCCCCAGCACATAGTTGTATATCCTCATAGTAGGTCATTCTAGTTCTTCTTTGTGGGATGGTGCCACAGCATGGCTCAATGAGCAGTGCATAGGTCTCTGCCCAGGATCCGAACCAGCAAACCCCAGGCTGCCGAAGCAGACTATGCAAACTTAACCATTTGGCCATGGGGCCAGCCCCCTTCAATCCATTTTGAGTTAATCTTTATGTATGGTGTAAGGTAAGAGTCCAGTTTCATTCTTTCACATGTGCTGTCCAGTTTTCCCACCACCGTTTCCTAAAGAGACTATCCTTTTGGCATTGTATATTCTTGGCGTTCTTGTCAAAGATTAATTGATCATATATGTGTGGGTTTATTTCTGGGCTCTCTATTCTGTTCTATTGGTCTGTGTCTCTTTTTATGCCAATAGCATACTGTTTTGATGACTATAGCATTGTAATATAGTTTGCAATCAGGAAGTATGATGCCACCAGCTTTGTTCTTTCTCGAGTCTACTTTGGCTATTCAAGGTCTTTTGTGGTTCCATGCAAATTTTAGGAGTGTTGTTTCTATTTCTATTTCTATAAAACAAAAGCCATTGGGATTTTGATAGAGATTGCATTGAATCTGCAGATTGCTTTGGGTAGAATGGATATTTTAACAATATTGATTCTTCCAATCCATGAACAAGGTCTTGGCAACAAATTTTTGCAATTGACACCGAAAACAAAGGCAATAAAAACAAAAATAAACAAGTAAGACTACATCAAACTAAAAAGATTCTGCACATCAAAGGAAACCGTCAACAAAATGAAAAGGCAACCTAAGGAATGGGAGAAAATATTGGCTAATCATATATCTAATTAGGGATTAATATCCAAAATAAGAACTCATGCAACTCACTAGCAAAAAACAAATAATCAAATTAAAAGATGGGCAAAGAATCTGAATAGACATTTTTCCAAAGAAGATACACAAATGGCCAACAGGTGTGTGAAAAGGTGCTCAACATCACTAACCATCAGGGAAAAGAAGATCAAAACCACAATGAGACATCACCTGTTAGGATGGCCATTATAAAAAACACGAGAGATAACAAGTGTTGGTAAGGATGTGGAGAAAAGGGAACTCTTGTATACTCCACCACTGTAGTATCATACGGAATAATTTCACTTTCCTAAAAATCCTCTGTGCTCCACCTATGCATCCTCCCTCCCCACTAACCCTTGGCAATCACTCATCTTTTTAGTGTCTCCATAGTTCTGCATTTTCCAAAATGTCATATAGTTGGAATTATACAGATTTTCACTTAGTAACATGCATTTAAGGTTCCTCTATGTCTTTTCATGTCTTGACTGCTCATTTCTTTTTAATGTTGAGTAATATTGCATTGTCTGGATGTACCACCATTTATTTATCCATTCACTTATTAAAGGACATCTTGGTTCCTTCGTTTTGGCAATTACAAATAAACCTGCTTTAAACATCTGTGTGTAGGTTTTTGTGTGGATATAAGTTTTTAACTCCTTTGGGTAAATACTAAGGAGTGTAATTCCCAGATCATACGTTAAGATTATGTTCAATTTTGTAAGAAACCGCCAAATTGTCTTCCACAGTAGCTGTGGCAATGAACGAGAGTTCCTGCTGCTCCACAGCCTCCCTGTGATTGCTGTTGTACTACCCCAATTTCAAGTGCTTAACAGCCACATGTGACTAATGGCTACCATACTGGACAGTAACATACAGAATATTTCCTTCATATAATAAGTTCTACTGGACCTACTGCTTTGTTTAAAACTTAGTTAGTTTGTCCAACAGAGGAGGACCTAATGTAACAGCTTTTTATTTTTTTCTCTGCATAAATCCATCCCTTCTCCCATTGGATTCTGATGGTTCATTACATTTGCTCAGAAGTTCAACTTCCTGCTCAGCCACTTCTTAACTATATGCCCATTAACAACTTATTTAACCCCTCTGAGTCTCAGGTTCTCATCCTAATTACTTATTAATTCAGTGCATTAAATTAGATAAGCAAGGTAAGATAAATTACAACATTCATCATGTTAAGTCCTCATTTGCAAACTCTTTGGGTTAGCGGTTTGTTTTTTGAATGTCTCAGTATGGTACTGTGAGGGTCCTTACTGAAAGTAAAAGCTTAATACTATATTTACCCGATCTGGATTTTTGTAACCCAAAAGTAGATTCGCTGCTTTTATGTCACCATGAACATATTCATTTTCATGTATATATTCCAGTACATCCAACTGTGAAAAGAAATACATAATGTAACGTTATGCTGATGCCTGTTTAGAACTCAGGATCAACTTGAACATTATCAAGATAGAAGAACATATTTTTTTCATATGAACAATGACAGGGTGACGTATTTCACAATTATGTATTTATCTATGCTAAAATATCACCTATTCAGATGATAGGTGGTTACTCATCCTGGGAAAAAGTTTAATAAAATGATCTTCAAATAGCAAGAATAACTGAAACTCTGATGGAAAGAGAACAAGATTCAATAATGCCTAGGCCTCTCACAGCCCAGTGGCCAAATCACACTGTGCAAAGAGGAAAAACACAATAAAATCAGACATCTAAAGTGAAATAATCATGAAGCCCACTCAGCAGTTCCTCATCCAGGCAATTTATAAATCAAGTTTTGGGGACCCCAGAACAAAACACCACATCCATGAGCACAGAGAAAGGCATTCTCCCGCTGTACAGTAATAGAAAACACCTTAGCTTCATCTTTGAAACCCTTGAGCCTCGCACGTTACCTACACCTAGTGTTCATTTAACATTTGCTGGCTTGCTAGAAGGATGAATGGATGAAGAGGAAAATTAATAAGCTCTATTTTCCACATCCCAACCTGGTATGAGTAGTTTCATTCTATTTAAAATGGAAAAAATAAAATGGAGTTTAGGCAAACTGAACACAAACAAGATAAGACAAATATGTGGTATAAACAAAATGTGTGCATGGGTGCTATTAAGATTTCATTGCTTCTTATTTGGCAAAGTATATATTATTCATTGCCATACTAATTACTGCCACCATCCCAAATTCATAATAAAAACTTTATAGCATACCCATACCATCACATGTTTAATATGGAAAATAATATATTTTGTCATAGTTTGCATTGTTACAAATATAACCGACAAAAGAGAGGTTACTCTTATAGCTATGCAAGCTTGTTCTGATATGTACATCAAAGCTGTGAGGAAAAAAAATCAGACCGTAGAACCAACACCTAATTGAGTTTGTAGTGCCAAACACAGCACATTCTGTCACTTACAGAGCCCACTGTTATCAATTTCACTAAAATAGCCTCTACTCTCAATAACTGACATTTCTAGGGCAATAATCCTTCATTCTCTGATAATTCCACAAAGGGCAACGATTTGTATATTGTAACAAGTAAATAATCTGAAAATGGAGCATGTGAAATAAGTCATTCTTTCTTACCATTCGGATACCTAGCTGCAGGACAGTTGACTTTTTAAAGGTACCATTCTGGTCTGAGATCTTCTGCAAATCTATTCCTAGTCTTTCCATTACCATGAATCTGTAACTATAAGAAGGAAATGTCAAAAAGAGATCTTAAGAGAGCAACGCTTGAAACTGTCTCTTTATGAATTTGAAAGAAGGAAAAACACCCCAACCTAACAGTGAAGAATGATGCAATCTGAACCATTAGAGAAAGACTGGGCATTAACAATCTTGCTGTTCTTTTGCAGAAAGATACTACGCAGTGTTTAGTTTGCAGGTAGTCTTCTAGGAGAGACTGCTGTGCTGAACCACTCGTGCAGTCTTAGATCACGGAAAGAGAATAGTCTTTCTAAATTAGTCTCAAATTTAACTCATTGTGACTACATAACCTTCTTGCCACATGGCCTTGAACAAATTATTTGTCCATACAGAAAATTTTTTCTTGACCTTATAAAATCATACTAACTTTTTCTATACATTTATAAACATGCTGTTTTTAACATGCACATCTTCCTTTTCTTTTTCTGTTTGGCACCTCCGCCCCTTCTTTTCTTCCCTTCACTTAATACCCAGTTCAGCCCCTATTCTACATCTAGGTAAAACACACACGAACACAGACATATAGGAATTCTTGTCTTTGCTTTATAAAAATGTGATCTTTTTATATGCACTTTTCTGCATCTTACTTTTTTCAATAGTATCTCATTGAAATCCTGCCAAGTCAACTGGTATAGCTCAAACTTATTTCTTTAATGGGCTGCATAATACTACATGATATGTATGCACCATGATTTACTCTGTCATTTAGTCATCTACTGCCAGCCCTTTACTTTGTTTCAAGATTGTTTGTTCATTTTGTTTTTATTTATAGCATTTAAAAAACATTTGAGCAAAGCACTGATCTCAGAGCCTGTTTTCTCACTTAAGGGAAAAAAATACATCATCTATCTTAAAAGGCTATTGAAGAGACAAAATAGGTAACTAAAAAAAAGAATTTTTTCTCTATTTATTATTTATATGCGATGACTAGCCATATTTGGTGATTAAACAAATATTTCTACAAATTCTTTGTTGTGCCTCTCCTCAAGAGATGGAGATTAAAAACGCTGGATGGACTTAGTGACTTTCTTCTAACAAAGAGAATACAGCAGAAATGATGGGATATCACTTCTAAGATTAGATTATAGAAACACTGTGACTTTCTTCTTGGATGCGTGCTCTTGTGTGTGTGTGTGTGCACTCTTTCTCTCTTTCTCTGTCTTTCAATTACTTGCTCTAGCAGAAGCCAGCTGCCATGTTTAATACTCAGGCAGCCTATGTCTCCATAGGCTCCTACATGGTGAGGAAGTGGGACCTGCCAACAATCACACGAGTGAACTTAGAAGCAGATCTTCTTAGGTCTGCAAATAGCCACATGAGTGACCTTGAAAGCACGTCCTTCCCTAGTCGAACCTTGATGTGACGGCAGCTCAACAGACAGCTGACTACCTCCTCATGAGAAGCCCTGAGCTAGAACCATCCAGGTAAGCCATTTATAGATAAGTGACCCATGGAAACTAAGAAATATTAGTTTGTTATAAGCCACTACATTTTGGGTAATTTGTAATATAGCAACAGATAACTAACAGACCACAAAAGAAATAGTTATAGGACAATATTTGATTATAATAATTCCATTTTACCTTCTTCCCTTGAATTCAGTAAGACCAGAGCCATAAAACAGAGGAATTCCTAAATAATCAAGTTGTTTCAGTTCTATCCATTTTTTGACTGCAAAGATAAATTTAACAGGAAAAAAGACATTTTTTAGAAAGGTATTTCTTACTTTTGCACAGATACTAAAACTTAGCTAACGTCAATAGAAATTAGACCTTCCTAGGAATTTTCTTGTGTGTGAGAAGAAGATTCACCCTGAGCTAAGATCCGTTGCCAATACTTCTCTTTTTTCGCTTTGAGGAAGATTAGTCCTGAGCTAACATCCATAACAATCTTCCTCTTTATTTTTTGTATGTTGGATGCCTCCACAGCATGGCTGATGAGTGGAGTAGGTCCACACCTGGGACCTGAACCTGCAAACCTGGGCTGCCAAAGTGGAATGCGTGCAACTTTAACCACTCAGCCATGGGGTCAGGCCCTAGAAATTTTTTAAAAAAATAAAATCTATCTGGGCTGGCCCTGTGGCCGAGTGGTTTAGTTCGTGCGCTCCGCTGCAGGCGGCCCAGTGTTTCGTTCGTTTGAATCCTGGGCGCGGACATGGCACTGCTCATCTAACCAAGCTGAGGCGGCGTCCCACATGCCACAACTAGAAGGACCCACAACGAAGAATATACAACTATGTACTGGGGGGCTTTGGGGAGAAAAAGGAAAAAATAAAATCTTTAAAAAAAAATCAAATATATCTATCTAATGGATTCAAATTCTGTTTATCACTATAATTAACACAAAAAAAATACAGAAATTATAAATTATATCAGTTATAACCAAAATAAAAGTAGTCAGTCATAAAATGCATTGGTATTATATACACAAATGTTTCTACTCACAAGAGCAAAATATCATTCCTTTATACACTAGTTAATTTTTAAATATAAATATGTTAACCACGAAAGCATCAGTAGAGAGATGGCTTTTTCTTCCCTATTACTTAAAAACCTAAAGCTATGGTAGTCAAAAAAATAAGAATTGGGCAGAAAAATCACCTTACTCTGAAATTATGTTATACAGAAATTGTTTTGATTAAATTTAGTTTAAAAAAATCAAAACCACTTAAACAATCAGGTAGCTTATTTAATTTTTCACTTTTCTACCATATATGTTTAATGTTTTGGACAGCTCTACTGATAAACAATCAAGTTTAATGGATTCTATTTGTCACTCTGACATAGTTTAAGCAGTTAGTAAAGACTATAGTCTTAATTTTTAGAAGGTTTTATTAAGAAAAACAAAGTTAATTATTGAGACTAGACTCATCATTCTTTTTCTTAAACATAATGTAAAGGACCTGGACTATATAGTCATTACTCACATCAACTTCCTTAAAGCTTTACTTAGTCCATTTATGTCATATAGTATTTACAAAATGCTTTCATTCTTCTTCAGCTCTGCTTATATTCATTTCACATTCAAATCCTCTACCTGGTAGTTCTTTCATCTGATATCCAGCTCCAATTAATTTCTCAACATTCAAGTTTCTAACATTTTAACTTATTTTCTAAATCAGCAATGTTTAATCATTTCCATACACCTTACTCTAATCCACTCTATGATCATTTCCTTTGTTTGTATACCTACTCCCCTTTTGAATGTCTTTTCCTTACATCCTTCCTATTCAACTGGTTTTTTGTGAAAGAAATAATTTCATTCTAATATCTTTTATACTTAGAGAACTCTTGGCAGCCTACATCAACAATTCAACATTTTATGTAAAGTAGTAGAAACAACTTTGATTTGAAATATATAACCCATTATGTAGGTAATATCAAGATTTGTACACCATGTCTTGCTTTTAAACATTACAATAAACTGTATCATTTTACAATAAAATTTCTAATTGAAAAGAATTTTCCAAAAGGCTAGAAAAAGACAAAAATATTAACACTCACTTTAGCAAGCATATATATGGAAATAGCTTGCTTTGCTAATTTTACTTACTACAGTCTGTTTTTGCAGCTCTTTGATAAAATTTAAGTTCTGAAAATAATGGGCCATTTTCTTGATATTCCTATAAAATAGAAGAACAATTAATAGTCTTAGGGAAAAATAATTTAAACATCAAATTGGTATTTCAACTGTGAAAATATAAGTATACATATGTAATATGTAATAATACTTGAATCATTTATTATAAAACCCAGGCACCAGGTTTCCACTAAAAATCTCAGAAAAGCACTAAACAAACTTGAAGAATCTCATTTTTAAATTTAACGTGTAATAATGCTACCCTAAACACTCTTACACATGAAAATAGTCTCCGTATGGAAGAACTTACTAGAAGCACTGAGAATTGAATACACACACATACACAGACATTCAACATGTCCATCAGGTGAATACACTGCAAACTACCCTGGGGGTTCATTCATACATGACACCTTTATTGAGTATCTACTATATTTTATTCATTGAATGAAGTAAGCACAGAGGATGCAAACAAAAATAAAACCTCACACTTGCCTTTAAGCTCCTTACCATCTAGAGTAGAGAGGAAGGGAGGGTGGGAGAGAAGGAGAGGACAGATAGCTCGATAAGATCCAAGGATGATAAACATCAATACAGAAGAATAAAGTTCTCCAGTCTTTACATTTTAATAATGTGAAAATACATCATAACATTAGGTTTATTGATAAGTAAAATTATGAAAACTAAGGTGAGAAACATTTTTACAAAAATAAAATGAACAAAGCAGAAAATAAAAAAGTCAAATATATGTGAAATACAAATTTAAGAGCAAAACTTACTACTTTTATTACATGTCTTGCATCTTTATCTGGTTTGTTTTTGGGGAAAGCTGCAAAACAAAACACAGCAGGGGAAAAAATAGTTGTTTACAATTACTGAATGCCTACTATATCCCAGACACTGTGCTAAGCACTTCACATGTATCAAATTATATTATCATATCCTCCCAAGAACCTCTTATGGTAGGTATTATCTCCATTTTACACAAGATCCTACTAAGGTTTGATAAGTTGAATAACTGGTTCACTAAGAAGAGCAGATTGGGGATTGAAACTCAAATCTGTCTAGCATCACAGCCCATACTCTTTACCATAAACCATATTCAAATATTCAAACACAGAAATCAACAGATGATATTAATCACATAGATCCAGATTTGGGGGAAAAAATTTCCTAGATATATAGCATTAAAGCCAAGATATGACATATAGTAAAATCCATTTATTCAATTTTACTAAATTAAAATCTATGATAATTCAGAAATAAAAGTTGATTCATTTTAAGTAAAAAGTTCAAAACAATTTCTACTTGGCAAAATTCTGAAATAAATCAAGTTAGAATGAGAATAAAGTCTTTTAAAAATCATCTTCTGAGCATAGCAATCAGTTATTTCTACATTAAATAATACTTAAAATACAAGCTCATTTCAATTTCATGTTCTTACTTCACTTTATTATTTACCATTTACATTTTAGATATAGTAATCCAACTTCTGAAAACTCCACTGTTCAAATTTTTAGATCAAGTCAGTCCCTTCCTCTATATTACCTAAACTGTTAAAAGATTACTGTTTTCAAATCTTGGTAAAAGAAGTTGACATGTATATTTATCTGTATTGTGAAAGCCTAGAATTTTGTCATTCATCTATTTACTCTTCCTCCATTTATTCCTTCATTCATTCAGCTAACCAATATTTATTTATCAAGAGGCAAGAATATGCAAGGCACTGTGTTAAGGCTTAGTTAGAATATTTAAAGGCAAGTGAAAGGAAAAAGATGGAACTAGTATTGAATATGATTGAAAATTGGCACTTAGACCAAGAATACAGATCAAATTCTTCAGATATATTTTCAGTATATTTATCAAAACTCTGTGTCTTCTTCCTTGAGGGTATTATGCTAAGTGAAATAAGCCAGATAGAAAACCACAATCTCTGTACGACTCCACTCATATGTGGAAGTTAAACACATGGACAAAGAGAAAAGATTAGTGGTTACCAGGGGAAAGGGGGTTTGGGGGGTGAGCACAAAGGGTGAAGTGGTGCACCTACAATATGACTGACAAATAATAATGTACAACTGAAATTTCACAAGGTTTTAAACTATCATAATCTCAATAAAAAGTAAATAAATAAATACTGGAAAAATTTTAAGTCTCTAAAAAAAAAGAAACCTCTGTGTCTTCTTATCACTACTAACATTTTTCCTTTTCTTTCTCCTAACTCTATCAACTTTTTCTTTCCTCTATTAATTCACATGATAGGTGTAAAAAATATAGCAAAAATTCACTAAAGTACATAAATTCTACCTTACAGTTGAGCAAACTCATGCACAATTTTCTTAACTATTCTCCAAAATTTGTGATGTCAGCAATGCTAATTAGCCAGTTGAAGAAATTATTACTTCAATTTTAGTTGATATTAGATATAAATTGTGATCCCAGACCTTTTTACAGTAACAAAGAAACTAAACTTATTCACATAAATTAAAATTCTCTCTTCATCTTTATTCATGTAAAGTCATTTCATTTTCACCTATACAGTAGTCCCAAGGGAACTGCACGAGTGGCTTATCCACATCTAAGGAAGGAAAAGACTCAAGAGAGTATATACTGAAGGAGGAGTCCGGTCTTGGGATAGAAGAAGGGGTAAGAACAGCCTTTCTTCCCACCGCATGGCAAACCAGTTTTATTTGCAGGGTGCCAAAGGCTGGGAAGAAACAGCCCTGCCCAAACCCTGGTCTACTTAGTACAGCATAGACTGTAGGTAACAGTCTTCACTTCCTGATGTTGACGTCAGTAGAAACTTCCTGCTTCTTGTCTAAAAGCAAGTGGTCTCAGAGCAAATAAATCTTTAAGGCCAACAGAATGTAAAAAGCAAAAAAGGAAAATGGGAATTTCACCTAGACAAACAATTTACCATGTTGTCATTCAGAAAAAACATATCCAACCAATCCAATGTCCTACTTTTTGCTGATTTCAATCAGTATATCCCCACCACTTCATAATCTGAATCTTCCTTTCATCTTATTTCACACCAACATAATCACGTGTTGACACACACTTGAAACATCCCTACACGTGTCATTTGATAGCCACACAATATTCTCTATAAATTTCCAAGTCAAATTATATTGGAGGGCCTAAATCCAAAAATCAATTGACTAGAAAGCTCTTGGAGATGGATGTCAACAAATAAAATTGTCCTAGTTACCATGGAGGTCTCTTTACAGTAATCAATCAGTTAATTAATGAAACAAATATTTATTTTCTACTGTAAGCCAAGCCACATTCTAGCTAGTGAAATTAAATGATGGAAAACAAACATGGTATCTGCTTTTACAGTCTAGTAGAGAAATAAGACATTCATCAAATACTCATACAGAAGTGTAAAACTGTAATTATAATAAATTTTAAATGGAAAGGTAGATGGTACTATGAGAATGTATAATTTAATCTATATAAAAGGGAATGCTTGACAAGAATAGTTGGAGAGTTGGTGAAGGGCCAGTTGCAAATCTAGTTAATAATTTCTGTCTAGTGAAAGGTTTTAAAAGCTTGAGGTATAGTTGGAGGCCAGGAAACACTTAATTAGATTTCCATTCTGAACAGATCACTACATGTATGTGGAGAACAGACTGAGGAGGATTCAGAGTAGACACTGACGGATCAGTAAGGATTGAATTTCGATAGATCAGAGAAGAGAAGACCATATCTCAGACTGGAGTATCAAGGGTAGATGAAGACAAATGAGCAGATTCTAGAGATTCCAGAAAGTGAAACTGATAGGACTTGATGATGGAGGGAAGGGGATCTAGGATGGCAACTGACTGATCTATTGGGGGTTGAAAAAATGATCAGTCATAGGCCGTGATAGTATTGAAAGTACAGTAGTCTCATATCTTCATTTAAATTCCTGACAAGAGGTCCGATGACGTGGTAAAGAATGTATTATGCACATGTATGATATTTGCCTTCCTAGCATTTCTTTCCTATTCATTGGGAACCTTATCTGGTTTTCGTCTGAAGAATCAAACCTCCCACTATCCATGTGGATCTGGTAGGGCTGCCTATCACAGTGTATCCTCCCGTACATCCCAGAGTTGGGCATATGACCAGGCCTGGCTAACTGGAATATATAAGGCCACTGGCCACAGCAACCAGTTCAGAAAGGACAAAATGCCCCAACTAGGTAAAAAAGTCTTCCTCAGGATTTGAGGTTAAAATGCTAAGTAACACAAGACAGACTATATGCTGTAAGGATATCAAAACCCTAGAAATAATAGTGATCACTTGCCTCAGCTAATGGAAAATAAAGTCTCAAAATCAAATCCAACACTGAGGAAAGTAGAGTTAAGGCTGAGAGAAAGAGCGAGCCTTAGTGACATGGCTTAAGCCCTAGATCTATCCATACCTGAAGCCAAAAGAGCCCTGTACTTCTCAGTCACGAGAGTTAATAAATCTCCCTTTTGCTTAAAATCACTTGAGTTTCTGACTCCAGCAACCAAAGACTTATGCAGAAGGCAACTTGAAAAACTAAAATATGACGAAGTCTCGTTAAGAATGTCAACAGACTAGCAGACTAGATAAACCAAAAACCTTCCTCTATAAAATAAACAAGATGCTGAACAAAATAAATCAAACTTCCTGATAAATCTAGAGTTGATTTAGAAAAAAAAAAAAAGTAAGGAAGCCAGAGACAAAGAGAAATGTAAAAACCAGAGGGAAATGTACACGAGCATTGATGTTCCAGGCAACGCTGCAGGTGTTCTCAGCAGGCTGCCCAGTCTGGGTCACCAAGGATATGAGTTTTAAAGCCCTCTTAGAAAAAGGACTAGTCCTTGGGCCTGCAAGAGGCAGAAATTTGAAGTTAAGGTGGCCACATAAAGTCAGAAATTTCAAAGTGCTACATTCTCAGTAGTGAGAAACACTAAACAGAGAGAAAGAAATAGGGATATGGGAGAGAGGCAATAGGGGGCAGAGAGGGAGATAGGGAGGGAGGGAAAGAGAGAAAGGAAGGAGACAGACAGAAAGAACAAAAGAAACAGAGAGAGAATCCATCACTACCAAACACAGAAAGAAGTTAAAAACAAAAACAAAAAAACCCACCATGACTTGGCCTAGACCTTGAGTGTGAGGAAAAATAGAGTCTCTCTTGATAATTAATTATCCCAAAGCTACCTTCAGGAATTTGAGGTTCAAATTTACACTACAGTATGGTACAGGAACTCAAGCCAACGATAACCCACAGCACCTGGCAGAAGCAAAAACAAATTTCCTTCAAGGGATACAGGACCCACAGGATTACCAGAGATAAAGCATGGTTAAAGATGAGCTAATGATCCAAAATTACAAAACAAGAGAGAAAACAAAAGGCAGAAACCCCAAGAAACATAGACCTCCCATATAGATCGAGTATCTGTCCAAAGTGACAGCAGACACAAACAAAGGCATCAATAACATAAGAAATAATGTGAAATGCTCTGTGAAAACAGCTGAACAAATTGGTTGTAATTCAAAAAACATCAGCAATATAAAAGTGACCAAGAACAGGGAATACATTAGAACCCCAAGAGGACATCTGGGAGTAAGTTTAAATTTGGAATAGACAAATACTCTACCCAAATATCTATACTTGGTAGAACATTTAATCAATTGTATTATAGTCACAGCACAGAATACATTGTAGTAAAGAAAATGAATGAAATACAGGTAGTCATAATGTTGAGTGAAAGAAACCACATAAAACAGAATGCATACTTATGATTCCTATTTATATAAATTTTAAAACCCACAAACTTCTATTTGTTTAGGGATGTACACATACATACTATACCTATAATAAAAAATGGTAAAATAAAAACCGTAAATAGGGTAGACAGTGTTGTTACTACTACAAGGGAGGGAGGAGGTGCTGGAGCTTCTGGAGTGCTGGTTATGTTTTGATATATTATATGCTTGACCTGGATGGGGATAGTGAGTGTTTTGTTATGAGTTATACTTTTTGATAAATTGTATGTTTATGTTGTATGAGCTATTATATATATGAATATATATAATATACATATAACCATTAATATTTAAAATCTAATGAAAAGACAAAATGGTAGATTAGATAGAGCTAGAAAGAGAATTAGGAAACCAAATTAGATTTGAGGAAATAATCCAGAGTTCAGCAAACAGAGATAAAGAGACATAAAATATGAAGAAGAGATTAGGAAACACCAAGGGAATATATAACAGAAAAACAATTTTCTAAGTAAGTTCCAGAACTAGAGAGTAGAGAGAATGGAAGACAGGCACTTTTCAATAAATAATATATGACAACTTTCTAAAATTGATAAAAGTCATGAATCCTCAGATTTAAGAATCACAAGTCCCCAGGAAGATAAATAATAAATCTGTACTTCGGCCCACCATAGTCAAACTGCACAACATCAAAGACAAGCAACTCGAGAGAAAAGATTAGATTACATACAAAAATAGATGAAACAACAGACTTCTCAATATCAACAAAGGAATAAGAAAACAATTGAATAATATCATCTTCATATGCTGAGAGAAAATCATTATAAATCTAGAATAAGTTGCAATGAAAACACTGACAAAAATAACGTACAAGACAGGAATATGGTGACTAGAGTTAAAGCGTTGTAATGGCCATGTATTTATCAAGGAGAAACGTAGACACTGATTAGCTTTGCAGTTTCTTAAATTAAGAGAGTATGTTAAAGTTTACAGGTAATCACTAAAATAATAGAAATAAAATTCCTAACTTCAAAATCAGTAGAGAAAAAAATGCCAGGAAAACCTAAGCAATCAAATAGAAGACAGGAAAAGAATGATTCAAAAAAAGACAGAAAAGGCAGGGTAAATAGAAACATGATAATAGAAATAAATTAAAATACCTGAGTATATCAATTTTTAGCCATACATTTTTTTCATATTTTACTATCTTTGAAATTTGAATGCAAGTTATAACTGCAGATATCATACAGTTGCTGTCAACCACACAGCAGCTATGACAGTTGTCACTGCCCGTGCAGATACAAGCTCAGTCCCAGATGTCTATCTGTCTTCACTTTAACCGAGTCATGTACATTGCTAGGAGTATTACATGTTAAGTTTTTTGGGGGTTTTTTTATGTTTTTTTTTTTTCTCCCCAAAGCCCCGCGGTACATAGCTGTATATTCTTCGTTGTGGGTCCTCCTAGTTGTGGCATGTGGGACGCTGCCTCAGCGTGGTTTGATGAGCAGTGCCACGTCCACGCCCAGGATTCGAACCAACGAAACACTGGGCCGCCTGCAGCAGAGCGCACGAACTTAACCACTCAGCCATGGGGCCAGCCCCTACACGTTAGGTTTAACTGTCACTTACAATGATTTGTGTATGTAGAATAATTAATTAATTAAATAGCCCAAAACAGAGGAGTAGGGCATAAATTTGATATTAGTGAAAAAAATATTCATTAAGATATGACTGCAACAACTGAGTGTTTTATGAGTTCCATATGTAAGACTATTTTTAAGGTGTTGTGTCATAGTTTAACAAGAAGTTTTATGTATTAGATATAAAACAGGTCTTAAACACAAAAGGAACCATCAAAGAGGAAGACAATTATGAATTTTTAAGCATCTAGTGGTGACTCAATATATGTATGTAAAATAATGATGTATCTTATAATCACTGACACCTTAGATTTTAAAAAATATGCCAATAATCATAAAAAACTTGAGTAGACTAAGTTCACCAGCTAAGGAAAGAAACTGTAAGACTGTTAAAATAATAAATGTATACTATTTATAAGACACAACTAAAACCTAGTGGTGCAGAGAAACAAAAAGACAGAAAATAAACCAATTAGCCAAAACTAGCTCAAAGAAGGCTGGAATATATATTTTGAAAATTAAATAAATCTCAGGGAAGAAGAATTATTAGATATAAAGTTAGTCTAACCTAATCATAAAAGTAATGATTCAAAGGAAAGACTAAAATTATGAACTTGATAGCCTTTGATAATGTACCTTCACAATATATAAATCAAAAACCAGTGGAATTACAAGAAAAAAATTGACAGAGTGACAAAAATCGTTGAAGATTTTAATATAATTCCATAAGTATAGGCAAGCAGACAAAAATAAATTAAAACAATACAATTAACAGGTTTTTTTGTTTGTTTGTTTTATGAGGAAGATTGGCCCTGAGCTAACATCTACTGCCAATCTTCCTCTTTTTGCTTGAGGAAGATTCCTGCTGAGCTAACATCTGTACCAATCTTCTATTTTATGTGGGATGCCACCACAGCATGGCTTGATGAGTGGTGCTAGGTCCACGCCCAGGATCTGAATCTGCAAACCCCAGGCTGCCAAAGCAGAGCAGGCAAACTTAACCACTACACCACTGGGCCAGTGTAAAACAATTAACAGTTTTTATCTAAAGGCCATATAAAAAACAGTATCAAATCAATTAAGGAATATACACTCTTTCCAAACTAACATAAAATATTCTTTAAACTGCCATATTTTTACCTAGAAAGCAGGTTTCATCAAATATCAAAGAATAAAGATTATTAAGGCTATATTCTGTGACTGCAATGCCTGGTCCCTAGGCCAAAGAAGAAATCACAATGGAAATTAGAAAATACATAGAACTGAATAATATTGAAAATATCATATTGAAACTAGTTAAAATGCAGTTAAAGGGCATATTTATTATGTATTTATCTCTGATAGAATATAAGCTTCACAAAGACAGAAATGTTACATTTTATTTAGATGTGTCCCAAGCACCTAGAATAGAGTGTGGTAGGCATTACATATTTGATGAATAATTTAATGGATGAAAGTGGTACCTAGAAAGAAATTCATAGCATTGAAAAGTTTATTTTAAGAAAACTGAGGAGTATCCAAGATGGTGACATAGGAGGCTCCTGAGCTCCCATCCACCCAAGGATGCACCTTCATCCTGGTAAAGGTAAATATCCAGTTAAATTCAGAGTACACTAAAATTGCAATAGTAGTGGGTAAATCACTTGTAACACTAGCATAACAATTAAAAGTATTTTAAAAAACTATAATTATAATAATTTTTTAATGAATACACAGGACAAAAACATGTATATTTTGACAACAAAGGCATAAATGTGGAGCCAGCCCCATGGCCAAGTGGTTAAAGTCCTGCACACTCCACTTCAGCGGCTCAGGTTCACAGGTTCAGATCCTAGGCGTGGACTTGCACCACTCGTCAAACAATGTTGTAGTGGCGACCCACATACAAAGTTGAGGAAGACTGGCACAGATGTTACCTCAGGGCTAATCTTCCTCAAGCACAAAAAAAAAAAGGAATGGCAATGGATGTTAGCTCAGGGTGAAAGGGTGAATCTTCCTCACAAAAAAAAGAAAGAAAGAAAATGTGGTGTATATGTATACATATATATATATACACAAAACGGAATATTATTCAGCCTTACAAAAGAAGGCAATCCTGCCATTTGTGACAACATGCATAAACCTGGAGGGCATTATGCTAAGTGAAATAAGCCAGACAGAGCAAGACAAATACTGCATGGTATCGCTTATATGTAAAATCTTAAAAAAAAAAAAAGTCAAACTCATAGAAACAGGAAGTAGAATGGTGGTTGCCAGGGACTGGGAGGTGGAGGAAATAGGGAGATGTTGGTAAAAGGATACAAACTTTCAGTTATGAAATGAATAAGGTCTGAGGATCTAATGTGTAACATAGAGACTATAGTTGATGATACTGTATTGTTTAAATGAAATTTGTTAAGAGAGCTGAACTTTAAGTGTTCCCACCAAAATAAATAAATAAATAAATAAATATGAGGTGATGGATGTGTTAATTGTGGGAATTCCTTCACAACATATATATCAAATTATTATGATGTATGCTTTAAATATATTAAATTTCTTTGTCAATTGTACCTCAATAAAGTTGAAAAAAAGTAGAAAAGAAGAAATCCTTGGGTATAAATCTAACAAAATATATACAATATCTATATGAGGAAAACTACAAAAGTCTGATGAAAGAAATCAAAGATCTAAATATGTGGATAGATATTCCCTGTTCATGGATAGGAAGACCCATCTTAAGATGTTGGTTATTCCCAACTTCTATAGATTTAATGCAACCCTAATCAAAATACCAACAAATTACCTTATGGATATCGACATACTGATTCTAAAGTTTACATGGAAAGGCAAAAGAGCCAGAACAGTCAACACAATACTGAAGAAGGAGAACAAAATCAGAGGACTGATGCTACCTAACTTGAACGCTTTCTATAAAGCTATAATAATTAAGACAGTGTGATAGTTTCCAAAGAACAGACAAATAAATCAATAGATCATAATAAAGAGCCCAGAAATAGACTCACACAAATATAGTCAACTGATCTTTATAAAGTAGCAAAGACAAATCAATTGAGTAAGTGTAGTCTGTTCAGCAAATCGTATTGGAACTGGATATCCATATGCAAAAAAATGAATGTAGACACTGACTCTACATAAATGTTAACTCAAAATGGTTCTTAAACCTAAATTTAAAACACAAAATTATAAAACTTTTACAAATAACATAGGTGAAAATCAAGGTGACCTAGGGTGACGTTTTAAAATACAACGCCAAAGCATAATCTATGAAAGAAAAATTTGATTAGTTAGACTTCATTAAAATTAAAATTTTCTGCTCTGCAAAGGACACAATTAAGAGAATGAAAAAAATCACTCACAGTCTGGGAGAAAATATTTGCAAAACACATTATCTGACAAATACAACTTGTATCCTAAATATACAAAGAACTCTTAGAACTCAATAATAAAATCAATAGCCCACTTAAAAACAGGCAAAATATCTGAATAGACAACTCCACGAAGAAGATATACAGATGTCAAATAAGCATATGAAAACATGCTCAACATCATATATCATATGAGAATTATAAATTTAAAAAAAAACAGTAAGATACAATTACACATTTATTAGAATGGCTAAAATCCAAAACACTGACAATAGTTAATGCTGGCAAGGATGGGAAGCAATAGAAATTCTCATCCGTTGCTGGGGAGAATGCAAAAAGTGGTACAGACACTTTGGAAGACAGTTTAGCAGCTTCTTACAAAGCTAAACCTAGTTTTATTACATGATCCAGGAATCATACTCCTAGGTGTTTACACAAAGGAGTTGAAAACTATGTCCACAATACAATGTGCACATGAATGTTTGTATCAGCTTTATTCATAATTGCCAAAAACTGAAAACAATCTAGATGCCCTTCAACGGGTGAATGGATAAGCAACATGTGGTAAATCCACATGATGGAATATTATTCAGCAATAAAAAGAAACGCACTACTAAGCCATGAAAAGACATGGAGGAAACTTAAATGCATATTGTTTAGTGAAAGAGGCCAGTTTGAAACATAACGTATGATCCCAACCATATGCCATTCTGGAAAAGGTAAAACCATAGAAACGGTAAGAAGACCAGTGGTTGCCAGGGGTTTATGGGCAGGGGCAGAGGAATAAATAGATGGAGCAAAGGGGAAATTCAGGGCAATGAAACTACTCTGTATGATACTGTAATGGTGGATACATGACATTATGCCCAGATGTCATTCTGTCAAAACCCATAAAACTGTACAACACGAGTGAACCCTAATGTAAACTGTGGACTTTCGTTAATAATAATGCATCAATATTGGTTAATACATTGTAACAAATGTAGATGAATTCAAGAAAAAAATGCCAAAACTATACAGATGTTGGGCTATTTGATAAAGACTTTTAAGCAACTAATAAAAATGGTCCAGTAAGTAAAGGCAAACACTTTTGGAACAAATGGAAAGACAGACCAAAGCAGCAAAGACATAGAAGACACAAAGAAAAGTCAAATGATACTTTTGGAACTGAAAAATAAAATGACAAAAAAAGTTTTTTTAAAAAATCATGAGTGGGCTCAATATGATTATGGAGATAACACATGAAAGAATCACTGAACTTGATGTAGGATCAAGGGAAATTTACCCAACCTGAAAAACAGCAAGTGTTTGTGGACTGGAAGACTCAACGTAAGTAAAAGTGTCAATTCTCCCCAAATTTATCTATATATTTAACTCAATACCAATCAAAATCTCCTTAAGACTTTTTTTTGTAAATACAGATAAGTTGGTTATAAAATGTATATGGAAAGGCAGGACCTAGAAGAGATAAGATACTTTTGAGAAAGAGCAAAGTTGGAGAAATCACGCTACCCAAAGGTCATTCAATGGCAGAATAAACAAACTGTGGCACATCCATACAATACAAAACTACTTGACAATGAAAAGAAACGAACTACTGATATGCACAACAGCTTGGATGAATCTCAAAGGCATTATTCGAAGAGAAAAAAATCCAATCTCAAAAGGTTACATACTGTACAATTCCATTTATAGGAAGTTCGTACAGTCTTAAAAAGACAAAACTGCAGTGATGGAGAACAGATCAGGGGTAAGGAAAGGGTGTACCTACAAAGAGATAGCATGAGGAAGATTTTAGGGGTGATGAATCTGTTTAGTATTCCAATTGTGGTGGTGGTGTGTTAAAATTCATAGAAATGTACACTCACAAAAAGTCAATTTTTCTCTGTATTAATTTTTAAATAATATTAATAAAAAGGATGCAACAAATATGCAATCATAATACATAGTAGAATATGCTTAGTGACAAAAGAGAGGCAAAAGATTGTTGAAAACAAATACACGATATACAACTTTGACAGAAAATGTAAAAAGAAAAACAGCAGGTTTCAAGGGGAAGCTGGATTTCAAATAAATACAACTTGAATACATAGAAACTGGAGACAGAATGCAGACGATAAAGAGAAAGACAGAATAAGTAAGATAATCTTGGTATGCATTTCCAGCAATGGAGTCTAAGACTATGACATATAAAAATTCTGGTTTTTTATGTTTACTAAATCACCACACACAGTTTTTAAAATGAGTTCTTGTATAGGTGGAAAAAAGCTTATTCTCTCAAACACTGTTAAATCCCCCACAAATATAAATTATTTCCTACTAACGGCATATTCAACTTTGTAGCTTATTAATTACTGTGGTACAATGAGTTATCTTCAAGCTTTTAGAAATGGAATGTTTCCTGGAAGCCTCATATACAGAACAGATGGAAGTAGAAATGCTCAGGTTGAAACACGGGTGAAGGGACCAGAGCCCCTACCCCTTTCACTTGTATACCTGGGTTCCACAGAGACCAGCGTGAAGACCTACTGGTAAGCGATTTGTCATTTTCTGAGTTTGTTTATAATACCTCTAGTTATATTTGTAATAATTTCTTATTGAATGCTTGCTATATTTTCTTTTCTCTCTTTTTTTAAGTATAAAAAACATAGTAGCATTCTGGTGATATTCAATTCTCTCATTACATTTTCATCTGGCTGTTTAGTAACCTTTTGTCATTATATAACTTCCTTGTTCAGCTCTCTCAGTGGTTTTTACTATGAAATGTAATATAATAATTTCAAAAACCGCTCATTTGACTCTTAGATGTGCACGAAAAATCTTGATATTTTTGTACTTTATATTTTATTGGTATTCCCTTTTTGCAACTGATAATGGGATTTTTGGCAATGATATTCTTGAATAGAGGATTTCAGCCTGTTTTTATCTAACGCAGTTTGGCAATTGTATTATAATCCAATACTCTGTAAATTTATATTGCTGCTATTTTTCTTTGCTCTTCTTCGCCAATTACTCACTAGTTGTGGTACATATTAGATATTTTATTTCATTTTATAATAGGCTATCTTTCAACCCATTTACCTATTTCTCAACACTGATATCCTCCAACCCAGATGTTTTCATTATTATTATTAACTAAATACATTTTGAGCTTCTTGAAAGGTTGATATGTAACAACTTTTTAAACTTTTAACCCTATAAGTCCTAACCACAGTTCATTAATCTACTTTAGAAATTTGAATTGCATTATAAAATTCTATGTTCATAACTCCAATTTTTACTAAACTGGTTTTACTTTGTACCATCAAATCTTTTCTTAATATTTTAATTCATTTATCTTTTGTAAGTCTCTTTCAATTATATACTTTCAAGTCTACTTCATCTTTGTGCTACTTTGTTATGAAATGATTTCAGATTTCCTAAGACCTCAAAAGTTTCCTTCTATCTCTTCAGAGACATCCAGTTTGGCCAGGTGGAATACTGGAATGACAGCCATATTTCTCTTAGCTATCATGAAGTCTTTCTATTTTCAGTCTATGAATTAAGGGCTGAAGGAGTCCTTGATCTCCCTTCCTGAAATGATACTGTAAATTCTGCATTTTAAGTTTAAAAACCCACTATGTAAGAATGTTAGCCCCACCCTCACTTTTTGAAACACTTTCTAATATTCATGCTGAAATTAGCTTTGACTAGGGTCTCTATTTTGCAGGTCTTTACCTTGTTATGTGATAGTCTTATCTATAGATTTACCACATAAACAGATAATAGAACCATTATTTTTTCTTCTTGATGATCTCTTTATGCCATTTTTCTGTGACTCAGATTTGCTTGCTTGCCCATTAACAGTACAGCTAATTCTTTGCTCCACTGAGTCAATTCTTTCCTTAAAGCCTCTATCCATGTTTCAGCGTCTCTCACCACCTTTCAGGATCTCACAGATTTTCAGGGTTAGAAGGGATTTTTAACAGACCTTCCCCAATAAAATCCTCTTATTTTTACAGAGATTCCATAATGTATTAAACTAGTTAATTTTGGAACATTTATACTCGTTCAAAAGCTTTCTGCTGGAGTAGAAACTCTGATATTACAGAAGTCCACACGATTTTTTTCTTCCCCTTTTCATCACACAGCAACATTTGCCCACTAAATAAACAATTTCGTTTTGCTCTCTTCTCACTTTTCTTGAAGTGTATTGTATAGGGATTTTTTTAGTGGCTTTTACTACTTTTCCTTCTATCATCCTCCCAACACTTTGTAAGATAGAGGTTTATATAACTAATACTCCACTCTCAATAGTAATACTCACATTTGACACTGAGATCTATATTAGAATTGTAACACATGATCTTTTAATAGAAACAAAATCAAGTATAATGAGTAGCTTTTCTTCACATTCTCCAGAAATTTAAATTAATAACCCCATATCACCATAAGTGCTCAAAAACATGTATTCTAAAGTAACATTATATTTTGTTCATTTTTCCCCTTGCTATCTATATAGTCCAAAGAAAAACAGTATCCTAGCATAAAAACCAGCATTTCAACATCTATTAAATATCTCTTCTCCATTAAAAATACCTAAAGATTTGCCTCTACATAAAATGTTATACTTTTTTCTCGTAAAATCATCTATAGGCATGCAATAAATCACTACTATTATATAATAATATCGTGAAAGAACTGAATAATTTTCCAAAAACTATACTTCTATTATAAATAAAATATTTTGGTGTTTGAATAAATTCTATAAGGAAATATATTCTCTATCAAGATTCCACCTATCCAAGTATTTTTGTTTTTCTCTTTAAAAGACTAGTTTTCTAATATCTTTAAATTACTATCCAATGAAAAAGACATGTCGAAAGTAATTCAATATTTGTAAAAATATCTATTTTTACATGAGACTAATTAAAACTGTATCATAGGGATTCAAAGAGGCCTCTTTTGAGCTTCCTGTTTCTTATTAGATTCAAAACAAATGCATAAAATCCCTATAAACTAGACAAACTCATTCATTTTTGAAAAAGCAGGAAAATACACCAAATTTTTCTCATCAGTCTGCATGCACTATTGGTTGACTATTCTCATAAAAATATTGTTTGATCTAGGTATAGAACATTTTTAATGTATTTTTTTCCAGTTCTTAACATTAGATTTACTATAAATATCAGATGTTCTTTCACAGATTTGAACTTAATAATATTAAAAACATATCACTGATGCTCTAAACCTCGAGTTGACAATCTGAATGAAAATGACACCGTTATTAGCATCAGCACTAACAGATTTCTTAAATTAGCTGCCAATACTATCAATTAGATATTTCACTGTTATTTTAGAGATGAGCATGTCAGAAGCATGTGATTTGCACTGTTTTTTCTCTAGCTAGCAATAAATTCAAAGTGTTCTTTGACAAAGGACATCAATCAGTAGAGCAAAGAATCCTGAGTTCAAATGTAGACAGAGGCAGTTATTAAAACTGTGGCATGGTGGCAAATTTCTCCACCTCCCTGGGCCTCAATATCTTCCTTATGAAGTTGTTGGAAGGACTCAAAGCAACAACGCCTGTAAAGCATTTAACACAGAGCGTGGCACACACTAAGTGAAAGATTTTAGTAGCAGTTAATGATGACGACGATTTCCTGAAAACACTTTTGACAACCGTCTCTAGCAGTTATCAGAGGCCGCAGACACATATGATTCATCTGCTACTCTTTCCCGGAGATTCACTCTTTCATTCTCTTTTACTTTTCTGTGTCCCATGTTCACGGCCTCCTCCGTGAGGCTCTGGTAGTGTTACCTCTGAGAATTTCATTAGGTGGCACTCCGAACGCCTACAATGGAAGCTATGCTCTCCATGCTCTTTCGCACATGTTGTAGCTTCCGACTGCTCTCGCTTGAAATAAATTTGCAGCAAGCTGCGTTTACTCCACACTAAGCGTAGGAGAGAAAAATGGCCAGTGTCTCTGGGGAATAATTAACAAAAGACAGTTTGTTTCATCTTCATGATAAAATACAGCATGCCTATTAAAAGGCAAATTCATCATTCCCAAAAGTTAAATAGAATGACACTTTAAAAGTAATTCCAGCTGATTAAATTTAGGTTTCTGAAAAAAAAATTAATTCATGAATATACTCTGAATCTTTCATTTGATTTTAAAATGTATAAATGTGCATTTAACTTTGAGCCCTTGCCTCTCAGTGTTCTATTCTGAGCTAGTCAAACAAGTGGTAGCAGGCATGCTGGCCTCAATAATACTGCCTCTCATATTTAAATACTCTTTTTTACTTGGATTGCAAATTAAAGACAGTCTCCTGAACACTGACACATTTTCAATGATTGATTTTGCAAAACGTGTTGATTTTTCCTACACTGTTTTGCCTCTGTGTGTGTCAACTTTGGCCTTCTTTTTTTGCTCCTTTGCAGCACTGCTGTCTCTTTGAAGCCATTGTCTGCCTGATATGAAAAATGTACATAAAACATCCTGACTAATTACATAGATAGAAAATTCCTCATCTCAAATACAACATACCTATGCCCAGAAACCATAACAAAAGCTTCTATGTACAAACTCTTAATCAAACCTTTCATTCACTTGGATTAAAAAATTCCAATAATTTATTTTCTGTTAAAGCTATGTTTACATTCTTTGAAAAGTACATTTCTTATGTATGTTACATGTGTATAAGTCAATCCACCTAACAATAAACACCATCCATTTCCTCCACAAAAGTTTATACTTGCTATTAGGTCTACTTAATTGCTACTGTGTAGAATTGTTTTATTCTAAACACAAAACTGTTTAGTCTTAAACAATGTCCATTTTTTAACTCTCCCTACACTATGCATTAGCAAAGTAGACTTTTCCCAACAAATCCTATAATCTCTGGATTAAGTACATGGCTTCTTGTATTTTAAAAATAGACTTGAAAAAAGAATGAACAGATACTTCTCTCCCCCCACACTCTCCAAAATAATGTCTCTAAATCTAAAAGTATATGCCTTACACACCTACCACATGTTGTAGTGTACAGAACAGAAAATTTCATCTCAGATAACCAAGTTGTTGGGAAAATTATTTTTCCATAACAGATTAGTTCTAGAGTTAATTTAACCAATCATTTCTGAAAAACTACCATATACGATGCCTTGTTTAAGCACTCTGAGAGAATGCCTGCAAGAAGTTTATATATAATCTAGTGTTGAGGGGGTGAATAAGACAGTATACAAATAGTAATCATATGAAGTAACGAGATGAGCACTGTGAGAGAGCACACTGGAAACAAAGGGAGACAGAGAAAAGTTGTGGAGACTCCCCTGCTTGCCTCTTTAGCATGTTAGAATTTTCATAAGGCCTAGCAGCCACCATTTGTTTTCATAACCGATCCTAGCAACAGACTCCCCCGGCTCCCAGCCTCCCAAATCTAGGTACTCTGCTCAGTTTGGCTGTTGCTTGCCTTTTTGTTAGACCAACTCTCCTCTGCCTCTAGTTGTTGTTCATCTCATGCAGTTACCAAGAGCAGTAAAGGCATCACATGCCATCACACTACTATTTTGGGAAACCTTGCAATGACTACCAGTGTACCAATTGGCTAGCCCAATCCTGGATATGAAATTGTTGCCTGAAAATGATGTTTCAGAATGGGAGGATTGGGGGACAGGGGAAGTAGCCACACTACTCTTCAGAAATGGCCACAAGACCTAAGCAGAACAAGTTGGATTAAGGTCTGCACATGAGCCAAAGCTTAGAATTTCATTGCCTTTGTTGGCTCATGTCACTTCTTTAATTAATGTCACTTTCTCTGGTTTAATATCAGAGCAAGTGACAAGAGTGCTTCTGGATGAATTGTGTTTTCCGAGGACTGTATGGCATACTCTCCCGCAGTCTGACAGAGGGACGTGCCAGTTTTACTTGGCAGTTACAATGCACCAGCTTTAGTTTTAGTAGTTTAATTTGTGGCAGTTATATGTTTTGAATACGTTGAAGTATTCACAACGGTCTCATGGAATCTGTTCCATAGATAAAGTTTACACAGTGGAAAAGAAAAAGCAATGGCTATAAGGCGATTAGGAAAAGCTTCTCTTGGCCACAGCTGGTCTTATAGGCATTCCTGTAAATTTAAGAGCATTTAGGGGATACAATTAAAGTGATCACAAGGAATGATGCCCTCTTTTTTTTTTTTTTTGCCCAGTTCTGTAGTTGGTGTGAGACGATCATAAGGAATATGATATTTAGAACTCAATTTTATGCAAAATCCATTATTCAAGAAGTGAAGTTTATATACATGACAGACATGCAATGAAATAAATGTTAGAATAGGAAGCTTTGTTACTTATGCCTTAAGTTGGTTCTAACATTTTGGTAAACTAAGTTTTTATTGATATAAAATTTAGAAGAATTTCTGCATTGAGGAGAAAGGACTCAACTTTTTCCTTTGGTTTGTTAGAGATCTTTCCATTTCAGGCTGAAGTATTCTGAAAGTTTTTTATTTGGAGTTTCTCCTTCACCTCCTTTATACACTTTTGTGAAGCCTCATCAGCTCGTGGTGAGAGCTGCCACCAAGGAGTTCTTCCAAACTTTGCCTGCCCTTTCTAAATTTAGGGTTCTTTACTGCAGCAGGTTGAAGATCTGGCTTTGATTGCACCTGGCTCTGCTGGAGAATAGAAATATTCATCTCCACTGAATGCATGCTGCTTAAGTGCTGGAGGTACTTGCCGGAGAGTAACTCTCATTGGAAACTTCATTACAATACTTTCTCTTCCCCACATGAAGTAGTAATTCTCATTCACCAAAGATAGAATTTTGCCTGACACAGCCACGGGAGCTCCTGTTTGACTTTCAAAATTAATCAACCTCTAAGCTGGAGTAGAAATGGCATGTCCTTTAACCTTAAGCACAAAAAGCTCTCAACAGACTGCAGTTTTTATATCCCTGGATGGGAGTTTGGGCCCCTGATACTTAAACTTGATGCACATACTGGGTTTCTGGCATGCTTTTGCCCATACCCATCTGCTAGCCTGGCACTGTGCCCATTCAGAAGGTGTGATGCCAGTTTCAATAGGGCATAGGTGCCAATCAAAGATGGGTTTGGAGGGGCAGCATGCAGAACGCAGCAAAAGTCAGCTCTTCTGCCAGAAGATCCTCCTGTTATCATATAATGCCAATGAAGGGCCACATGCTTCATTGCTTGGGATCACATTGCATCTGTAGATGTTTCTGGCCTTCCATGGATGCCTTTCTACAAAATCTTTTTCCTCAAGTATTACTTGATTGGAGATGTTAAAGATCAGACAAGACTACCTGACTAACTGAAGGCCATCCTTTTAAAAAGAAACAATGGAAATCTTCAACAATTGTCTTGAAATAATTGCTGAGTTTTCTGTCTTTTCTCCTAAAATACTCTTTCACATAGAACACTGAGCTATAACAAACATTCTGAAGAAGCAGTAATTACAAAACCATGTACCTAAGCAGTTTAAAATCCATAAACACTTCTGCATCATTGTTAAATGTGGGTGGTGGACAAATTTTCATCATCCAAATAGATAATTTTTAGTGAATTCCCTCATTTAGAGTTTTAAAGTTTCTTAATTTTCCTCACGTTTATTTTATAAACATAGATATTCCTGTGTCTTAAAAGAAGGACGATATCTCCTACTATTTATTCCCCTTCTTCCTTACCTAAAGAAAAAAACCTAAAACACTTCAGAAGCAAAAGTCTATCCATATTTCATAAGGAAGTCAGAAGCTCTCAAAAGCTGAGAATCCTTTTATTGTGTGGCAATAGAGGTGAGCTCATTGCATGAAGAAGAAATTTCCCTATAGCAATAGGTTTCAAATTCAAAAAACCTTGACCACTGTAAACAGTTACAAGTTACTAACAGGTGCAGCGGAAGAGACATAATATATAAACGCGCTGAAAAACAGAGCAGTTTGTAAATCTTCCTTAAAGCAAAAGAGTCTGATGGTAAAAATGTTGAAAATAAAGAACCGTAATATAAAATATGTTAAAAAGATGATTGAGGGGCTGGCCCAGTGACATAGTGGTTAAGTTTGTGTGTTCCACTTCAGCAGGCTGGGGGTCACAGGTTGGGATCTCAAGTGTGGACCTACATATTGCTCATCAAGACACACTGTGGTGGCGTCCCACATATATAGTGGAGGAAGATTGGCACAGATGTTAGCTCTGGTACAAACTTCTTCATGCAAAAAGAGGAAGATTGGCAACAGATGTTAGCTTGGTGGCCAATCTGCCACACCAAAAAAAAAAAAGACTGAACATTTAAAAACATGAAAAAGACAAGAAAAGGCTAAACCTTAACAGAACTCTCCCTTGTTACACAAACTTTTGTAAATACTTATATTTCTTAACTGATAGGTAAATGAACACTGCTCTGTCCTTAAAAACTCAAAATGAATAGCCTATGGACAGCACATACTAAATTAAAATACATCTTCTAGGGTCTTTTATCTCTTGCCAATAGGTCTGAGAAGTGCATTAAATTCCCCAAATCCTTAGTGATCCCTTCCTCCTTTGAGTTTATAATACCTATTATCTACCTACACCTTCATCTGGGAACTAATTTATCATATATACTATAGTTTCTAGTGTATGTTATCCTTATTTTCATATTTATTTCCTTCTTCTTTTCACCTCATAGTATCATTTGTAAAATTTCCTAGTAACAATTGTGGTGGCACCATAACGTTGCTTCATGTCAAATAAGACTGCTTATCTCAAAGCTTTCACTATAAAACAGTGGCAAAATAACATTTAATACAGCAACGTATGATGAAGCAATATGTGTTCCAAGAACTCCACTTTGTTGACTGCATTATCATTGGGCTCTTCTGAACATTATTTTGCATACCGTAGAAATCAATCCATTACAGCTGACAAAAAATAAAATAAGTAAAAACCACACACGCATAATAATCTTTTCTATTTCTTCATAAATAGAAGTCTGCTTCCTCATCAATAAAAAAAGTGAGATAAACTTTGATAACATCTAAAAGTTTTAGTCATCCTACCCTCTTCCCCCTACCAAAAAGATTTCTTCTGTTTCCAAAAAGCAAAATTGAGCTAATCTGAGAGCATAACTCAAAAAATGCACGACAGTCACTTGGATGAAGGCTAAACATTTATCTATGAATAACTGATTCTATCTTAAGGCTTCACCATAGTTAATTTGAGTTATAATAATGTATTATTCTTTATAAAAGATAATGCTATTGACTTACTGTCAATAAAGCATACATAGATTCTTTTAGATGACATCATGAGAGTTAACTTGTCTCAGCTTTTCTTGTGACTAAGGGTATACCTGTAAGATTACAGGCTGGAATTAAGGGTGACATCTATAATTATGAATGAGAACAAAGCACACTGGCTTGTGTGGGTTAAGTATCCCAACCTCAGTCTCAATCTCTCAGGCTAGTAACTATTGAACATCTATTCTGTGCTTGATATTCCAGAGATGCTAAATGGTCATCACTATGCCCAACTTCAAAAAACTAAAATTTCCACAGATAAATCATTCTATTTTTATTCATATAATAAGACTTCAAAGGAATTCGGCTGGAGTTCATTCCCTATAATTCTGGTTTTCTGAATTTTGACTAATTTCTGAAGCCCAGTATCTTTCATGTATGAAACAAATAAGATACAGCTTAAATTGGAACTTTTGATTATGTCATCATGGCTATTACTGTAAATTTTAGGGGGAAAAATAGATATAGGTCAGCAGGTAAAATGTCATAGTCTTCCAATGACATTCTCTATGTTCTTAGTTTTACCACATGAGTAACTAAATCTATCACAATCCATGGCAGGATAAATGGAAAATCCCTCCAACAGACATCTTTGTCACCATCCTAATCGCCTGTGGTACCAGACACTGAACTCAGAGTTCAACTATCACTGAGGGTAGGAAGCTCTAAATAAATGAATAAATTACATTTAAGTGCTTACCAAGTTCCAAATTAGTTAAAAACATTATCTCATTTAATCCTCACAATTATTATTATCCCCATTATACAGAATAGAAACAAAAACTCGTGACTATGTAAAAGTCACTCAGTTTGTAAGAGGCTTAGTCAGGTCAGAATTCAACCCAGATTTGCCTAACACCAAAACTCAAGCTCTTATTTATGCGATTCTCCCTTAGTTTGCTGGTTCTACGTTATAACTAGCATTAAAGAGGAATTCAAACTCTCAGTTCTCTCTTCTTCCCTGGAGTTTTAGAAACTTTTTCACTTATTTGATACTAAAATGACAGCAGTTTTTCCCATCCCCTAAACCAGTTTCCTTTCTTCGTTTTCTCCCCCTTTTCATATACAAAGAAAGAACCTTGACTTTGTTCTTATATTCAGACTTTTCTTTTCCCTCTTATCACTGCTTCTATGAATGCTACAGGCACATTATTTCTCCAAGTCAAAAGTAAATACTAAACTTCTCTGCCCCTTCCCCTCTACTGTAAGGTGCTGATTACTGAAAGGCCTTGGCTATTGATCTCAAAGCTAGAGGACAGTTGTACATGCACAATGAGTTAGACAGAGCGGCTAGTTTCTTCTCAGCCTTAGGCAACAAATGCTGATGAAGTGTCTGCTGAAACAGTGTTTCTGGAAAAATAATATCTGAAAAGAATGTAGCTGGACACAAAGGTATTACGGAAAACTTGAATTTACCTGCTTCTTCATTTATACACAGAAAGTGACAAGAACCATTGTAAAATGCAAAAACTTGACATAATTTCATATGAATTTACTTAGATAGCTTTGAAATTAATCAGTAAAAACTAAGTTTAATAAAGTTATTGCTGATGGCATCTCACTAAAGAGCTGATTCTATGATTTATAAATGCCACTTTTCACAAACAATGACAATATTTGGAACGCATAGCTATATTATACATTCTGAAGTATGGAAGCTTTTCCTCAAAATAGCTAAACACTTCCGTAAAGTCTTTCCCCAATGCTGTTCACTTGCTAATATTCTCAGGATCCAGGTTCTAAAATTCAGATACTAGAGAGGACTGCATGACACATAGAACCTTAAAAATTGGTATAACACAAATGCTACTTTGGTAATGAGCAAAAATATGTAAAAAAAAAAAAAAAGTGTGACACATACTTAGACTGAAAGAAGCAAAGATTTTTCTATAATTGAATAGGGACAAATAAATCACATGCCCCAGCAACTAAATTCCTTTTTCACAACAGGAACCATACAAGTAGTGAACAAGTGTATACATATATGTACATATATGTATATGTGTATAGACATATATTTAATTTTAAACATGCACTTAAATTTAAATACATATTAACACATATACAATATTTACATTTTTAAAAAAGAGAAAGGAATAAGATTATTACAATCAATGCTTTACTCTACTTCTTTGAAATTACTCAAATAATTCAAACATTAGAAAATTAAGGGTATAACTGATAAGCTGTAGGATCCAAGGCTATAGCTCAGATATAACTTATTCAACTCTCTATCTCTGACCTTGAGTCAAGACAGTATACTAGAGATCGAAGCTCTTTGCTATAAAAGAGAATTCACTAATTCAGTCTCAACCAACACTTATTCTATAGGAATTCTACTCAATGGAATCCAAGTATTCTTGTGGTCTTTATCCGTACCATCCAATATGGTAGCCACTAGCTACATAGAGCTACCGAGCCCTTGAAATGTGACTAGATATACCCTGGATTTTGAAAACTTTAACTAAAAAAGTAAAACTTTTTTTTATATTGATAACACATTGGAATGAAAATATTTCAGATATGTTGGATTAAATAATATAAATTATTGAAATAAATTTCACCTGTTTCTTTTTACTTTTTTAATGTGGCTCCTAGAAAATTTTAAATTATACATGTGACTTCTATTACATTTCTATTGAACAGTGCTGTCTCTGTCACTCAATCTAGTATTTATAATCACAGCATTTTTCAAGCAAGTTCAAACCCTTTAAATGGGGAAACTGTCCTTTATTTAGCCCATACAATTTTTTTGTGTTGGTCTTATCTTTCCCACTACACACTGAGGTGATTAATAAGCAGTTACTTACTGACTGAATTTCATTAATTTGTTCAAAACTACAATCTTAATTTTATCAGAAGAGGAGTTTTATCCTTCATGATCCATGAAACTCGCTCATGAAGGGTGGCAGAATATGCCACTCTAAAATATGCCTCTTGGGCATAAGGATTATTTTGAGCTGAAGGCACTTGAAAAACAGCAAACACAAGGAGAGGCTTTCTCTGAACTCCCCTTACTTGCCTAAAGACAGATCCTCCAAAAACACCTCAACTGTTATAAATCCTGGCCAGGGGAGTTTCATCAACCAGGAAAGACTGACTTTTATCACAGAAGAAGAGATTAGGAGTTGACACCACTCCCACAGACACTTTGTCACAAACTAGCATATCTTCCATCTATTCTTCTAAGGACCCATTCATCTTTCCTAAAAATCATTTACTTTCCCTGAAGTGGTCTACATACCCTCTCCCCTTCCCCTATTAACATGGTATATAAGCTCTCAAATCTCACCGCTTTATGCGGTATTCACATTTTTTTTCCTGTGATATCCCCATGCATGTAACATTAAAAATTAATAAATTTGTATACCTTTCCTCCTGTTAATCTGCCTCTTGTCAGTTTATTTCATAGACCCTGCTATCGAACCTAGGAGGGTAGAGGGAAAGTCTTTCCTCCCCTACAGTTTGAAATGTTTAATGAGGAACCCAAGATTCTTCCAAAGGAGGTCTTTACCAACTTCTTAAATTCCTACAGAAACGATGTAATGAGTCAATACATTTAGGAGAATTTATCCTTGAGGGGAATCTTTTTTTAATCACTAATATTTATCTTGTTTTATTCATTAAATATAGCCTTGTAAAGGATATCCCCTGATCATTCCATTATAGATTTAAGGTAGCCCTGAATGATCCTTTCAAATTCAGGACAATTTTTAAACTTTTAAATGTAGTGTAAAAATATACTCAACCAATGTTCCTTATCTGTACCAAAGAACACAGAAAATCATTTTGAGTGTCTATTTTCTCAGTTATCCCAAGGAGGACTCATAACTAGTACCACGCTAAATGCACAGGGGAGAAGTTAACGCACTCCACGCAACAGACGCCTGGAGGTATCAAGGTTCAAATCTCTAGTGAAGCCCAGTTAAGAAATGACCAGAACTTTGTATTATTTAAATATTAATGATTAAAATTCACAAACACAAAGTGTTTGTATTTATACAGTCGTAGTTTCTGAGCTGTGAAAAGCAACATTTCCAGGAAAACACACTCTCGAAAAAGAACGTTAACATTTTGTCTGGCAGACTGTGTAATTATGCTCTGAAAAGACTTCTAAGAGTCATTCAGAAAAACATGGACGACAAGGAGTGGGGTCAATCACATCTTGAACCTAGACACTCTATTAAACATTAACTGACTTTATCTTACTTAATAAAGTATATTTATGAATTCTATTTCAAAGTTTCAATTTTCAAAATATTATTAAGTAATCCCAGGTACATATCTAAGAATATTTGGCAATTTAGAGTTATACTTTACCCAAATAGATCAATCCAAATCCTCCGGAGCCAATCATTTTGCCCAGCACCCACTGCTGTCCTTCTGTATCACCCAGGATCTGGCCTTCTGGAAGGGGAACAGGAAGTTTGTATTTCTCATTTCTTCTCGGTGCCATCACTTCTGTTGGCAGAAGGGGTGAGATAAGTGATTAAAAATAAAAATTAAAAAAACTCCAGTTAAAATAAATTTCTATGGGGCACTTTCCCAGGTTCTTAGAAATTAGGATTCGGAAGTGAGCTGGGTTTGGGAAAGCCCTCACTATATTCAAATTCAAGATTCACAGACACTACAATATCGAAATCTAAGAGGTACCGATACTAAAAACAAACCAACCAACCTGTTCAACTTCACTTAACTCAACATTTCCAAAATTCATTTAGGGGGTCTCTAATACCTATTAGCAGTGCAGAATAAACCTTAAGAAATGAGTTAACAATTTCCAATGACAAAGAGAAAATGAAGGTCATACACATGCAAACACTTCTTTCATTGAGAATGCTAAGTGCCAAAGATGGGGTCTCCAGGCACTAGGAAAGAATACAGCTTTGGACTGGGAAAACATGGACGATGGCAACGTATATCATCACGGAGCACAGCAACCGACACACAGTAGTTACTCAGTAGACATTTGCTAAATGGGCCCTGGATTTTGCTAAATGGCCCTGGATTTTGCTAAATGGGCCCTGGACATGTAAGTTAGCAGAGCACTACGGCACGGGGCAGTTTCAGGGCTGGCACATTACTCTCTCAGCTTCTTGCTGTTTCTCTGTACCCTCTGCCTTCCCCAGCCTCAGCAAAGTGAAAGTTGCCTTTCCTTAGAGATCAAGGGGGTACTGCCAACAAGTGCATAGACTCCATAGTATTGCCATACAACTTTAGTCAATTAATTACAATTGCACACAGGTTAGTGAATCTCACAATGAGAGATTTTGAACTAGAAGAGAAAACTTCTTAACGGGAAAAAAAATCATCAGTATATATGCTTGAAACTAATTTAAATGTGAAGGTAACTGCAATCCTCTTATTTCAAAGAATTTTTAAAAACTGGCGAGTGCTTTTGAAATGAAAGTCAAGGTCAAGTTTTCGTTGTATAATCTCCCCATCTTCCGAATGAGAAAGTTTCTGCTCCTTTTGATAGGTTTTCCCTCCTTCATTTCCTTGAATCCAATGCCCTGCTATCTTTTCCTTAGCAGCAACGCCCGAGGTAAAGCAAAGGAACACAGCAAAACTCTTAACAATATTCGCCGGTCCTTCTCCTAGCACAGCACAAGGGAAGCCGGGTTTTAGACGGTGAACCACGCCTAATGTAGGAAAGGTTTTTGCGGGGGTTCCCCTTGACTAGTACTTCCTGTATGCTCGTGTCCAATACGTATTGGCTGATTTAAAACCTAAAGCCTTCGAAGAACAACTTTTCAGCAGAGCGTAAATTCTAAATAAGTATAAAGAGGATAAGCACGGTTTGGGGGCAAGTCCGTGGCATCAGAACTTGGACCGGGCAGGTGGCTCTGACTATAAAATGCACATCTTGGGCGCCGATGCCCAGGTCACTCTCCCAGAGGGCAGCGGCAGCCTCCTCTCTAGGCCAGTCCCCTCCACGGGGTCCCTCCTGCTTCTGGGTCCCTGCCCGCGCTAGGATGAAACGCGCTCACACGAGTTTCCCGGTCAATCCGGTACCCAGAGGCCGAACACCAGCCAGGACCGGGCTTGGGGCCTGCCAGCCGCGGCGACCGGCCCTGAGGGCGGAGGCGGGGGGTCAGCGCCGCCCACCACCCGGCCTGGCCCCGTCGGCGGCCCCGGGCCCCCGGCCAGCCCCGGCCCGAACCACCGCGAAGCCCGCGGGCGCCTGCAGCCTAACTTCCCGGCCCACGCCCTCCCGGGCCCGGCAGGCGAGCAGGGAAACCCCACCGTGCCCGCCGACCTCCTCCGACCCGCGCTCGGGCCCACGCGAGGCGCGGACGCCGGGCTCCCGCTCCGAGCTGGGAAGGAGGAAGGAACCAACCGCGGCAGAGGGACCCCGCGGGGGCCGAAGACTGCGATGCGGCCCGGAGGCCCGGCGGCTCCCTCCGACGGCAGCTCCTCCCAGCCGGGCCGGCAGAGAGCCGGCGCGGAGATACCCGGCCTGCCCCACCCCGGGCTCCGGCGGCGAGAGAAGACTGAGCGCGCGCTCGGGGCCCCGCCGCCAGGCCGCGTGCGACGCCTCCCGCGGGCCTCGGGGGCCGGGCCGGGCGGGGCCGGGGCCTCCACCCCTCGGGGAGGCGGGCCCTGCGCTCGAGCCGGCCCTCCGAGGGGCCACACTCGCTTCCCCGCGGCGGGGCTCGCCTCGCTCGGGGCGGAGACGCTGGCCCGGGGGCCTGCGGAGCCTAGGCCGGGCCGCGGCCGGCGCTGTCCTCCCGGCGGCCTCTCGGCGCTCGCGAAGCGCCAGGCGAAGAGCGAGCGGCGGTCTGACTCGGAGAGGGAGCCGCGTCTTTGCCGCACGCTCGCGGCCGCCCGCCTGGAGGATGAGCCGGCAGCCGGGCTGTGGGAAACACCCACGGCGTGCACTCCTGTCTGAGCGGTTTCAGCTCCCTGTCCCAGGACCTCAGTAGCCAGCGCTCCCGAAGGCTGATTGCTCACTTTGACACGGTAGAGAGGACACTGGGAGGCCAAACATCAAGGCCCGTGGTAAGAGCACTCGGGGGAGCCTGAGTAGAGTTCGGTCAAGGAAAGAATCTTTATCCGGTTATGAGTCATGAGATTATTATGACAATTGACAAGTATATTTAGTAGTTTTCTAACAGATAATAAGGACTCATAGTGAAATTATATTTTAGGGTAGACAAAAAAAATGTTCAGAAAGCAATTATTAAACAATATATCAGCGTCCTATGTAGGAAATCAGTAATTGCTTGGGATGCAAATACTGAAAGGAAAATCAAAGTCCTTTAAAGACTTTGGTAGAATAAGACTTTAGGACTTCCTATATCATTCAAGCTGTCACCAAATAAAAGACAGCAGGAGAAGATATTTCTTAAAACACAGGGTTGTGGATATAAAAGCATTTTTAAAGTAATTTAACAGTCTTTATGTGGAAAATTGTGCCCTTTAATCACTCATCCAACAATGTCCATTCTTATTTTTGTAAGATAAATATGTCACAGATGCTGTTGGTTGCCTATCCTAACATCGATATAGTCATTCTTTCTCCCGTTCCAGATTTGTTCAGGTTTTTAGCCACTTTCCCAGGTTACTTTGTTTAGGAAGATGCAGCTCCAGCCACAACAGATTACTCTTGAGGGCCCATACATGGCTCCTCTCTTTCACACCTCTATATCCAGTATGTTAGTGCCTCAGTCCATTTGGACTGCTATAACAGAATACCACAGATGGTGACTTGTAAGCAACAGAAATTTATTTCTCACACTGGTGAAGGCTGGGAAGTTCACTACCTAATAACCTCCCAAAGGCCTGTCAACGAAAATAATCCATAACCAATCTATAAATGAAAATTTGGGAGAGTTTATTCTGAGCTGAAATCTGAGGACCATGGCCCGGGGCCTTTCTTCCCAAAGGAAGAAAGGGCACTGAAGAAGTGAGGTATACAAAGTGGTTATATACCCCTAAACAGGTCGTTTCACATATGATTGAAATGTCAGTCCCACAATACTCACAAGATTGCCCTATCAGCACAGCACTTGATGGACACAGCAGGTAGTGGGTCTGCTATCTTGGCAGGTGTAGCAGGAGGCAAGTCTATTGTCTCGAGCTGGGTGGTCACAGGTGAGCGCAGCAATTAGTTCCTAGCCTAAGGAAAGATGCTTAATGCTTAAGGGAATGCCAACTTTGGGAGGGGGAGGGAAGTTGCACCTTTATCTCAAGGGCCTTTGTTCTTGCCATAGGGAATATCTAAAGCAGATATACAATGCGTGCTCAATGACCGTGGTCAGGCCCTTTTGGAATGACAGGGTCAGGCTGAATTAGGTTTACACAAAATGGCTTCCTCATATTCTCCCATATCCTATTGCTTGCCATTTTTATTTGTCAGGCCCCACCTCCAAATACCATCACATTAGGGTTTAGATTTTTATGGGGATACAGACATTCAGTCTATGGCAGTTAGTAAATTGTGTTAGCTCAACCTTCAGAATAGATCCAGATCTCATCACTTCTCACCACCCATGCTGCTATCATGGTCCAAACTCTCATGTCTTTCCTGGAAATTGTAGTACCGTTCTAAACGCTATTCTACTTTCTATGCTTCTGCCTCGTCAGTCTATTCACAACAGCCACATGATCTTTTTAAAAGCTTAAATTAAATTGTTTCTCTGCTCAAAACACTTTGGTGTTATTCTAATTCATTCAGTATAAGCCAGTCCCTAGTGATTTGGGCTCGGTGGGTCAAGGAGTAGAAAGAAAGATTTCTTGGACTCTCAAGGTCTGGCAGTAGTGCTCCTTTATTTAGAAAATAGTATGGAATAGCATGGGGACAAAACCCATGGGCAGTAAAGAGCTGCAGGCATGGGGACAGGACCCATGGGCAGTAAAGAGCTGCAAACATGGGTTGAAGGTAGGGCTAAATTTAAGGCATAGGTATGTGAGTTCTCTCTTTACAAGACAAAGGAAAGATCATGAAAAAAATAGTTAAAATGGTATCAGTGCAGGTGGGGTCTGGTTATTGGGTGGTCCTATAACTTTAGATAAGAATCAGATTGGATTAAGTCAGGATGTCCTATACTTCCTGAAGGATGATATAGATCAGTATGTAGGGCAGGGCACCTTGGGCTTCTCTCCCTTGATGCTCATCAAAGCCACCACCTTAAATATCATCTTCAGCTAAAGACAAAGGAGGATGTTGGTGGTGGTGGGGAGTCAGTTACATGAGGTTACCAGACAAGTACAGTAAACAAGAGTAAGATTATTATGCAGACTTAAGTCCTTGTCTTCCCCATTAAGAGTTTCTAGAGATAAGGTCATCCCCCCTTCTTCCTGGTGCAGAGAGGGAAACACCCTCACAGATGGAGATTTCCTTTACAAATGTAAATGTTTCTTAACAAAGGGCAAGCAAATTCTACTTTTCAGAGTTTCCCTCCTGTGTGCAGTTTTTAAAAGTAACCAGCCCAAAATAATCCTCATCACCTAGTATGACCTAAAGCAGTGTTTTTCAACCTTGTCACTATTGATATTTGAGCCAGATAATTTCTTGTTGAGAGGGGGAGGAGAGTCAAGAGATGGCCTCTTCTGTGCATTGTAGAATACAATGTTATGATAACCAAAAATGTCCCCAGACATTAGCAAAGTTTGTCAAAATTGCCGCTGGTTGAGAATGACTGACCTACAATGATTTACATGTTCTGTCCCTCCCCCATTTGCTATTACTCTCTCCAACCATTGTGGCCTCCTTGCTGTTCTCAGGACCTTTGCACTTTTTTTTCAGCCTAGACTACTCTTCAATCTGGTATCTGTGTGGTCTACTCTATCACTTTCTTCAAGTCTTTATTCAAAAGTCAGTTCCGTGAGGGCTTTCCTATATAAAATTTCAACCTACCCACAATACTTCATAGCCTTTTTTCCTCCTACCACTTACTACTGTACAACAACATATTATACAGGTTACTTATTTACTCTGAAAATAGATAAATAGTCTTCCTCAGTAAATTGCTCCATGAAAGCAGGCAGCATTTTTACTGTTTTAGTCATTGCTATTTTCCCAGCCCTTAGAATGCATATAGAAAACACACTATTTTCTTGTTAAATGAATAAATGAATCATGGTGGCCTCATTCCCCTTTCCAGTGATTGGTTAGACAGTAAGAATGTATGGAGTGTGGGTAATAATAGGTGAAGAAAAGCTTCCTGGACACTTCTATAAAAGATGGTCTCTTCTGGATGTCATTCTGGATGTCATGCCTAGAATTTCTGCAGTCATCTTGTGACCATGAGGGTAGAATACAGTACAAATCTAATATACCAGAAATGGCAGAACATTCAACAAATGAGGCTAAAACACTTAGATATCCATATATACAAAGAAAGAAAAAAAAGAACCTCAACCTTTAACTCATACCTTACATAAAAATTATTGTGAAATTGATCATAGACCTAAATCTAAATACGAGAGCTAAAACTATAAAACTTTTGAGAGAAAACCTAGGAGAAAGTCTTTATGATCTTGGATTTGGTAAATCTTTGTAATCTTTGATTTTGTGTAATTTGAATGTACAAAAAAAGTTGATGGTGTTTACCAGAGGGAAAGAGGGGAGGGCAAAAGGGGTAAAGGGGCACATGTGTACAGTGACAAATGGCAACTAGGCTTTTGATGGTGAACAAGATGTAGTTTATACAGACGTTGAAATATAATGATGTACACCTGAAATTTATGTAATGTTGTAAACCAACGTTACCTCAATAAAAAAAATTAAAAATTGGGGGGAAAAAAGCTGAAAACCTAAAAGAAGAAATTGATAGATTAACTTCCTCAAAATTAAAAGCTTTTGCACTTCAAAAAGCACTGTTAGGATACCAAGTTTTGGTAAGTATGTGGATCCTGGATGGATCTCAAAAGCATGATGCTATATGACAGAAAGAAGACAAAAAAGTCCGTACTATATAATCCCATTGAAATTGCCAGGGACAAGTTTAGGGGGATGGGATTCACTGCAAAGGGGCTAAAGGGAGCTTTTTGGAATGATGGAAATGTTTAATTTCTTGATTGTGGTAGTGATGACATGATTATACATTTGTCAAACCTCATTTAATCGTACACTTAAAATGTATGAATTTCATTACATGTAAATTTTTCCTCAATAGAACTGACTTAAAAGAAAAGAATGGCTGAAGAGAAAGATGGGAAGAACCGGAGTCCTTGAGACCATTATTGTATATTCATTCAACTAACCCTGAAGCCGCCATACTTTTCATATTCTTCCATGGGCTGTTAAGTGTCCCTATCATTTAAGCCACTTAGCATTATTTTCTATGTTTCTTGCAGCCAAAATCTCCCTAACAGATGAAGTTCAAGCGCCAGTGAACTTAAAATATTAATAAATTTGTACCAAAAAAATGGGATCAGAAGAGCAGGTAAACCTGTATTGAGAATATGTGGACGTTTTTTAAGTGTGGGGATTTAATGTGGAATTTTATGATTCAGAGCATATTGCTGTGTGTATGTTTCAAGATGAAAACTGACAGAATATAGAAATATAAATTTTGGAACTAGTTAAAGAACATCTTCTGAATGAACATGATGAGGAACAAGAAAGAAAAGAGAATCTAGACATGAAAGCACTGAAGTATGAGTCATCAGAAGAGAAAAAAATAGGGAAAACAAGGTTTTCAAACAACGCTATTTTGATAGATCTTACAGACTATGAATGATTCACCACAAGCACTCGCACACAAAAGGACTTTCTTGGCTGTGTGCCAACTTGTAGGTATGGCGTGGATTCTGCTTTTCAAAGGACCAGGTGCTGAAAAATGCTTACACTGGTTCAAACAAAAAATAAAAACTTAACCGTTTAGTGAGCATACTTTACAAGGCCAAGATCGTTTCAAATCAAAGTGTTAAAGATGTTGCATAGACAAAACATTTAGAAAAATCCAATCTTTGTTATTTAATGTGAGAAAAGGAGATCGCTTCACTGGAAATGTTTTGCCTGCCAAAGGAGAGCTAGTTTTTGTTTTATAAAAATCAGGAGGCCTTTTGCCCTCATAAACACACAATCCCTGGAGAGCTAAGCAATTGCTGATATAGAAATTTTGAAAATAATAGTATTGAGATAAATGGAATCTCAAACGTATCAGATATACAATCAAACCAAAGATCTGTGTCCTTTGCATTCTTTACATATAAGACCATTACAAAGTATGAACTGATTTGTCCCAAAGACCTAATTCGTGATTGTCCTTATAAATGAAAGACAAGGATACAAAAAAAAATTGAATGTCATCTGTCAACAGGCTCCATAAAATCTTTTCCAGAGATATTAATTAGTAGACCCCTGCTGCCAAACAATTGGAAGTAAATGTGTATCAAATTATCTCTCAAACAATTGAATGTGGTAAAACCTAATATTAGCTAGCGAAAAGTGGTGTTAGTCCTACCCTGTCCATTCCCCTAATACGAGCATCATAAAAAGTTAATCATAAGACTATCTTCACACTTGACATCCTCTTTCTGTTTAAGTAACATGTCTGCAATAATCACAAACATAAGCTGGAAAAGAAGGAAGGGAAACGGGCTGAAGTAATTTTTAAGCAGAAGCTGTGCTTTCAGTAAGAATAGAGTTGATGATGTAGTCAAAGGAGCAGTAAGAGCAGTTTTCCTATGTGTCATGTAAGTATTGCTTTTAGGCTTTCCTTTCACACGTTTGCAGCACCACTCTCTTTCAGTTTTTATTCTTAGGCCCTGTAAGCCTGAGCTCTGAGACAAAATTATGAGGGATTTTAAACGCTTGATAAGGAATTTGGACTTGAAATCCAGAGCTGTGCTGTCCAGAACAGTAGCCACAAACCACTTGTGACCATTTGCATTTCAATTACTTGAAATTAAGCATAATTAAAATTCAGTACCTCACTTTCATGAGCCGTTTTTCAAGTGCCCAATAGCTACGTATAGCTAGTGGCTACTCTATTGGACAGAAAAGTTATAGTATTTCCATCCTCATGGAAAGTTCTATTGGACAGCACTACTATAGACAATGGAGGATCATTAGAAACTTGAGCAGGAGGCTAACACTCAAGCCCATGTGTGATAGCCACACAGATTATAGAGTGGTGTACATCTGAAAGGTCTATTCCTCAGCCAATACCGCACTATTTTGATTCCCATAATTTTATAATAGTTCATTTTTGATATTGTCTTGGATATTTTCACATATTCTTCCTATATATATATATATATATATATATATATATATATATGTTTATATTAATTTTACCCGTATGAGCATAGAAAAGAATGTGGGAGATAGATACCAGCCTGATACTGATTACTTTGAGTTATCCCAGGATGTGGATTAGGAAAGATGGCTGTGGATTAATATTTTATTTTAGCTCTTTGAAATGTTTTACTTACTATGACAAAGAAAAATCCATGCATGTTATCTCTATAAAATGAAATTAATGATATACCCACCACCTAATCACATTTGTTTTTAAAAAAGTTCTAAAGTTCTAATTAAACATAATTACATACCCAGTAGAATGTAATTTAGAGTTTAAAAGGGTATATATTCTTTTTCTTCAATATGGAGGATCCAAAATAATATTATATCAAATATACTCTCTTTTCTCGGTGGGAAATGAAATATAACATTGCTTATATTCTACTTTCTGTTTACAAACTATATTAGGTAAGAAAAAAATCATTTAATGGGACTACTTCAGGAAGCAATTGAATACAATTGATGATATATTGTGTTAGTCTCAGCTCTGCAAAGATTATGCTTTATTTACTGTCCCAGGCATATAAGAGGACTTAAAAGGATATTTATAAGCCACTCTTATCAAGTCATTCTAATGGATAACAGCAATAACTAGTGTGGGAAGTTCTTCCTTCCAGGATTATTCCCCAATGATACAGTTCAAAAGAACTCCATTTTGAGCATAGTGTTTTACCCAGTAATCTCATTTTATATCTGAATATTATCCACACCTTAGTGTTTTATATTTTCACACATACATAGTTGGGTTTCACCTGATGACACTTGAATTCTCTTATAAAATGGAGGAATTCTGGCACTCTTTCATACCCTGTGGAGCTTTCTCTCTTCTTCCTAGTTATGGAGGAGGCCACAAAAATCCTATTGCCTAGAAGTGAAGTTAGTAATGCTGAGTTGATTTGATAGGGGTGATGAACACTCAAACGCCAAGATATTGGAGTGAATCAACAGTGTGAAATATTCATGGCAGTGCTTGTTCATTTCACAAGGGTACTCAATCAACTATGAAATGCAAATGTTACCAGAGTCATGAAATCTTCCTCTGCAGCTATCTGGACAATCTATTACAGGATATTTCATGCTATATGGATACTCAAGTTTTTAATATACATAATAATTTCCCGGAATGGGCTATCCACGACAAAATAAACTGATAAACAGATAACAGACAAGATAGAGAGTAAGGAGACCATAGTTTGGTGAAACAATCATTGGAAACTTCTGGACAAGATAATGACATTTCTGTTCAAAGTAATACAGATAGAACTGAACTGAAGGAAGCCATGGAGCACCAATGTCAAACATCCTCTTTTCAAAGAGAAATGTACCCCTAATACAGTAGAGAAAACACTGACCAATTAATGCCACTGCCCTCTGAAATTTGGAAGTATTAGAGTCAAAGGTGAAATGCAGGCACACTGCATCATCAGAAGTACCACCTCACCTATGTGGACCAAAAGATTTGGACCATATCATTGGCATTGCAAGGCCTGTTGCAGCAATGAGCTGGCAACCTTGCAGTTTTCTCCGCATACCAAGAGAGAACCACTAAACATTTAGAATAGTGCCTAGTGTATAGCTGTGTATAGTTGCTCAGCAAATATTTTGAATGAACAAATGAAATTTAAAAAAACCTGCAACCTGATGTGAGCCTTCCTTTAGCACTGACTTAGGGAATGAAAAGCAAAGATGCGAAGCGGTATTCATACTCTGAGGCTAAGACAAATTAATGGAATAAAACAGAGGGTGAAATGAAACGGCCAGAAATCACTATGGAGAAGCCAAAAACAGCAATTCAGATTCATTCACTTACTCAAATATTACTTGAGCTTGGCTCTAGAGATAGACTGTGACAAAAGACATATTCTTTGCCTTCTTAAAACTTATAGCCTTTTGGAGAAGACAGGCATTAAATAATCTTGAGAAAATGTATAGGATTGTATTAGAAGTTGTGACAAGAGGAGTTAATTTCAAATGGCGGGCAAGGTCATGGGAAACCACTGAGGGAATGACACTTAAAATGAGACCTGAAGGGTGAAGAGTTGTTGGGAGGCAGACAAGGGGAAGGAAGAACACTGCATGGAGAAAAGGACATATGCAAAGTCCTGAGGTAGGAAGGAACTTGGTGTGTTTAAGGCCGCAAAAGGACAAGAGTGAGAGATGATCACAGCAGATGATCCTGGTGAGGCAGGCAGAGGACAAATAATGTCAAAGTTTGTGAGTTTAAAGATTTTCTTCTTCTTCCTAAGTGAAACAAGGAGATGCTGAAGAATTTAAAAAAGGGAATAACATGATACTATCTACGTTTTAAGGTTACCCTAGCCACTAATCATTCTCTAAATGATTCATAGTGAGAAATGGCAAGAGTGGTTATTAAAATTTGTAAGCACTTACCTGGAATCCTCAGAAATTATTTAGCAAACAACCACACTATCTGCACTCGCATTGGGTGGGAGCTTTAGTTACTTTATTTCTATCATAGAGGAAAGAGTTATTCCAGAAACCATGATATTTGGTAAGACATCAAAGATACACTATTATATCATAACTTTTTCCATTTATCGCTTGATCTAATGAGGGGAGATACTAGTAGGGAATCATATAAGATTAACAGAAACTGTATCCTTTTCTACTTGGCCATAAAACAAGACTAGGAAAGCATAGATAGCCTTCTGTGGATGACCAAACTGAGAAAAAATACCAACTTAAGGATAAGTCCTATAATTTAGACTACATTCCTTCTTTGAAAAACCAAAACTATCTTCTCTTAAAATAAAATTACTACAATAAACAGAAAACTATTCTCAAAATTTTTGATTCATATGTACAATAAAATTTAAAACATTTTTACCTATGAAACTAAAGATAGTATGTATTAATTTCCTATTGCTGTTTAATAAATTACCAAAAGTTATGACTTAAACAATACAAATTTATTTTCCTACAAGGCTGGAGGCTAGAAATCCTAATGTCAAGATGTCAGTAGGGTTGTGTTCCTTCTAGAGGCTGTAGAGGACAATCCATTTCCCTGACTTTTCTAGCTTCTATAGGCTGCTCGCATTCCTTGCCTGGTGGCCCCATGCTCCAACTTCAAGGCCAGCAGTGTAGTATCTTCCAGTATTTCTCTCTGACTCTGACCCTCTTTATGCCTCTTACAAAGACCCTCATGATTACATTGAGTTCATCCAGATAAACCAGGATGATCTTCCCATCTCAAGATCCTTAACATAATCACACCTACAAAGTACCTTTCTTCATTCCAGGGATTAGAACATGGTGTCTTTGGAGGCGTCATTATTCTGACTTCCACAAAGCATGCTAGAAAAAAATTCCCATGGACCAAAAAAACCCAGATAAATAACATAATTCTAAATTACAAACCAAGGATGAAAGTAACCTAATTTGTCACATCTGAAAAAGCAAAACTGTAGAATATGTAGAATAAAACATAAAATTCTTTTAAAATTCAAAAGAAAGGATAGATAATAAACTTCAAAGATAAGGGAAAGCATCTATAAAATATCAGAGCAAAAATCTACTTACCTACAAAATGAGATGGGCCTCAAAGATTCTTCTCTATGACACTAAATAAAAGAAAGGAGTGTCAACCACAGAGTTGTAAATAAAATGACTGTGACTTGAGAATGCTAAACACAATCAACTTATCCTTATGCATGACAGCAAAATAGAGATATTTTCAAATGTGTAAAAGTCAGAACATATACCAAGAAACCTCCCTGAGTAAAGTAACTAAAAAGCTGAGGGGAAAAAAAACAACATTAAAAATGAGTTAAAAGTAAGAGCAGTTTCTTTTCTATCTGTTTATAACCACACCCTCCTATGGAAGAGAGTCATTTGCTGGACACTTCGAAGGGAAAATTGCTCTGTAGAACTGAGAAAAAATGTGGAGTTCCTAGAGTTTTCCAAGAGTAAGAGAGAAGGAAGCAAAACAAAAAGTGAAAGAGAGACCAACCAGAGAGATGATATAAAGCTGGATATTGGATGGTGTAAGAGATCACTGTGGAGACATTGGTTGTAGGATAGACAAAGAAATATTAAAGAATGGTAATGTTTACTGTTTCACTCAAAGTTGTTTGGATTGCTATGATTTCAGCTCCTCTTCTACCTTCCTTCCATTCATTTCAGTTTGTATAAGTGTGTAAATTGAAGAGTCCACGTTTCACATCTGAGGAGATGTGACTCAAATCAGAGATGGCACATGAAGAAGTGGCAGTCCAGAGGTAGCCATGTGAACAAAAGCCCCTGAAAATGCACAGAAATTTTAGGAAAGGTCTGGAATTCATTTTACCTAGATCTTAAAGGCCTGGGAAGCACTAGGCTATTCTTTGGGTTGCACATGAATTATGGAAATTACAGCTGGAAGATACTGGTGGTAAGCATTAATGATCTGAAATCTAAATAATCATTTTTAATATCATTTCAAAATGTATTTAAAATTGTTTTATTTGGCCTTTCCACTTCAATGATTTTTCTTAACTCTTACTGAAGTCACTGACTGAGGTCAATCACTCTGAGGGAAGAGAAGAAATTGGAAACTTACTCTTGGTCTCATCACCAAACAATGCCTTACTACCAAGCTCAGTTCTCTTCCTTGGACTTCCACAACACCCCACTCTCCTGGTGGTTCTTCTAGGCCACTAGCTATTCCTTCTAAATCCACTTTGCTTAATCTGTCTCTTCTCAGTCTCTACTCAGAGAGCAGACACTGACCATTTTTTATTCCATCTAGTCCCAAGGCTTTAAATGCAATGTAGGTGTTGTGAACTCCAAAATTTACATCCCTAGTTGTTTCACTTACCGTTTGAAGTGACAAAGACTCCAAACTTAGTGGCATAAAACAACAGCTATGTTCTGCTCATATATTCTGTGCATCAGGAGCTTGGAAAGGAAACAGAGAGGATGGCTTACCCCTGCTGAGATGATTTGCAGGCTAGGGGTGACTCACAGCCTGAGGGCTAGAATCATTTGCAGGTTTGGTCACTCACATGTTTGGACTAGAAGACCAAGACCGATGACTATGTGGTGGATTCCTCACAGTATGTCAGCCTCAGGGTACTAGGACTTCTTACATGGTGGCTCAGGGCTTTAAGCATGAGTGATCCAAGGAACAGACAGAATTGCATTGCTTCTTCTCACCCAGACTCAAAAGTCATGAGCATCACTTTCACCCCATGCTACTGATTACAAGCAAGCCAGAAGCCCGCCAATATTTAAGAAGCAGAGACATAGATCCACCTCTTCATGGGTACTGTCAAGATCACAATAGAGAAGAGCATGTGGGATAGGAGAGATTGTTGCTGCCATCTTTGAAAAGTACAATCTGCCCTGCAAGTTTTCACCAATTCAGTGACTTTCAAGCATATATATTTACTTTCCTACTTGATACTTCTACAGGGATCTTAATAGGCATTTCAAGTATAATCTGACCAAACAAAATCTTTTATTTTTTCTTGTCCATGCCAAAACTTGGGAGTATGGCAAGATCGTGAGATGGTAATTAATTTAAGGTTATTAGACCTAAGGAAGTAAGCAGTAAGATCTGTATGCATAGTCAACGAGCAAAACCTTGATATCGATATCAGGCTGATAATAGTTAAAGAAGCCCTCAGACAACCTAAAATGCAGCAATAGCTTTATAATAAGAAGGGGACTTTTAACCATTGCAGGAAAACAAAACAAAAACAAAAACAGGCATCATGCCTGAGGCCACTTATTAAAAACTGACTCTGAGACTAAAGTGGATTGTTAACTTAGGTGAGAAGTAAAGTGTTACTGGTAGAAATGATCTTGATGACTGGCCTTTGAAGAGTCTTCTAGGAGACTGGATAAGACAAATTCAGAATCCAGGAAAATATGGAACACCAGTGGCTCTACAACTCAAATAATATTCAAAAGAGCAAACAACAATGATAAATGCTGTATGGGATGTTTCTTTCAGAACCTCAGGAAGCATTGTTAGGGGCCCAATAGGAATGTGCCTTCTTCATCCAGGTGCTCAAGGAAAAGTCAGATGACTATAAAAGATAACAGTCAACAGTCAAAATAACTGTAGACCAGGAGCTCAGCAGACCCCAGAACCAAGGTGGCCATTCTAATACAAAATCAAAAACTCCTAAGAACTTCAACGTGACAGGGGACACAACCTATGTCTGCCTTAGCATAGCAATCTGAGTAATTTCATCTGGTCATGAGAAAAGATTATGACTAAGAAAAGATAATAGGACAAGATCTTATGAGCTATGCCAGCCATACTACTAGCTTTCGGTGAAATCTGCATTTGATCAGTATAAAATCATTTAACTTTCTCTTTAAATGTTCGTAAAAGTTCCTTTTGTAAAAGTCAAACTTCATTTGTACTTGAATTGATGCAAAACAAAATGGCCCCATCAACATTAGGAAAATCAGAGACTTCTGACAGTTTAAGTCCAATGGTGCCTGTAAGGAAACTGGTCTAAGGCAGAGAAGAATGGCAAAGTGGGCCAGATGGTAAAAGATATTGAAGGTGGAAGAATATTGGAGAGGGAAATTATGTTGATCATTTCATGCCTGGAGGTTTGCCTTTTATTTTTTTTCCCTCTACTTGGTGTGTAATAGAAATAGAAAATAGCTAATCAGTTTCCATAGAGCTCTTTGGGCTTTTAAAGGAATTTATTGAATAGACTTCTCAGCTGGCTTTTTTGGAATTATTGGATGACTAAACTGCAATTAGATCTCCCATCTTCCAGGAGGTCTACGGGTATTTTTCAAGAGAAAGATCGAATTGCTAAGTGTTTTAATGTAACTGTCAAGAGTTTCAAGAACCCAGAAACTATTCTATTGGATTACTCTTTGGAAGAAACTGCTTCCTTCTTTATATGCCTAACCCTTGATGTAGAGTTATACTAAATAGGAACTACGGACCAGACCAGGAAATGATGCTACTTCTTGTCGTTCCTAAGTGTCACCTCTTTCTGGGAGCTCTTGGAGTACAGAGAGCGAAATCAGGATCAATAGAAGTCTCAAGATAAAAACAATTTCTCCTGCTCTGAATGCTAAAAATAGCTGGTGAGTCCAGGTGCAGTATTCAGACATTTTCCATCTAGATTTAAGACCTAGATTATGGGATTGTTTGAGCTCTATTTAAGAACAGGTAGTTACTGTCTTCCTTACTAGGCAGTTCTTCATTTGAAAGCCCCAGCCTTGGTATTTCCCTCCTCCACCAGATAGACGAATACTGTAGTGTTGGTCACTTTTTACTAAAACTATGTCATTTAGCCACACCAAATTCTTCTTCTTAAGATTTCTCTTTTAAAATATTGACTATATTCATGGAAATACAAGCAAATTTCTGTTCAGAGGACAGACTTTTCCCCTTCTATATTAATGTAACCATTCCTATTATTTGCTCCTTGGTCACTCTCCCATGTTGGATATTTACACTCCTATAAATCTTATAGATGGAGCCAGTATTATTTTTCTAGTCTGAAACACTTGTAAGAAAGTTCTGTCGATATTTCTATCTGTACTGGACTCAATATTTATATACATTGACTCAGATGTGCAAAAAAGTAATTGTTATTTGTATAGTGGACTAACTCTCTGATTGTTTTCTTTAACTCTGCAGTCCTCATTTTCACAGATGGCTAACAAACCCACCAACCCCTTTCCAACTCTTTCCACTACCTCCAGTCATCACTACCACTAACGTGTGACCCAAACAAAATCATAAGTTGTTAAGTAGGGGAAACCCAGTCTCCAGTTGTTTAAAAGACTCCTTTGGATTTATAATGCATCATTTTAGAGGTTATACTATCAATCAGAGTTGTTGCCCTCACTCTATAGAAGTCTTCTCACCACTACTCATTCCTAGTGCCTTTTCCCAGATGTAGTTTGAATACTCGAGGGATTTTATCTATCTTCATGGGGTGGTTGGAGAGGCATTTTGTCTTTATATCATACCCTGGATTCTCAATGGCCTTCAGTTAGGTTTTTGTCATTCTGCTCAGTCACTGGTCATCCTGGATTGGTGACTTTAGGTTTGGAATATGATGGGATGGAGGTGCTAGACAATTCAGAAGGGAAAAGGTTAAAGAGGGAAGGGCACCCTTAATTTGCACAAAATGGTACATTTAACTTATTATTACTTCATTTACATAAAAATTTAAAACTATATAGCTACAGGTTAGCTCGAACCCACTAAAATTTGTAGATTGCTATTGCTTCAGCAGTCAACAAAGAAAGATTTCCCTTTTGCCACCAGCCTAAGCAAAAGTATGAAATGGTCTTCTATTCCATTAAAGTTATATATTCTAAAACTAAAGCAGAACAGTACTCACTCTTCTAAAATTCTGCATATGCCAATACTGACAAGCTTCATCCATGAACTCCAAATTATTTGGGAACTTGCCTATTATTCATGGTTTCATATTCATAGGAAGAGTATTGTGGATCTGTAGTCTTTAGATGAGTCATATTAACTTTCCTTAGCTAAATATATAGGATGATTTCATGTTATAGAAATTAATTACGTAAATTAGATACTAAACTATCCCCCTGTCTCCCTTTCTCTCTCTGTTTCTCTCACACACACATCATTGGTCTCACTGTCAACACTAGCTTTTAGGTAATAGACATTCCAATAATCTCAGCAATTCAAAAATTTTCCATTATTCTCTCAGAAGGAAAAATGTGCTAGGCAATTTTCACTTTGCACATCTCCATGACGTAATGGAAGAAATGAGACAGAGTGCCTTGAAAGAGGGAAGACTTGTAATAGTAGAAGTATTAAAATCCCCCAATAGAGTCACATTTTATTTCATTTATACATAGTTTTATAGAACACTATTTAATGCATGAGGAGTAGTCATCTATACTGAAATCACAGGGACCATTACAAACTGATGAATGCTTTGTACACCTTATAAATTAGATGAAAAGGGACCGGGAATATGTGAGCAAAGTTAGGTAAAGGAAGCACTACTTGGAAAGGCTAATACAGGAGCCAGAGATCTGCAAAGGTCTGGTAAAAGATTTTTGAGTGTCTCTGGCAAAAGCTTACCTTTTCTATAAAAGCCACCCCACTGGCACCCTTTCTCTGGTAAACCAAACCAACCTTGAAAAATACCACAATAAAGCATTCCAAAATAGAAGGGCATCTTTAATCCAGCTAGAGGATTCATTCTGTCCCTGAAAAAAAAGTTCATGCCACAATTCTTGGCTACCCATCACATCTAAGTTAGGCAATAAGATAAACCATGACTTATGCTGAGCAGAATTTGCAGACTAGCCCTGAGCAATGAACATCAAAGTAGATAAAAGACATTTAACTTAGAAATGGTTGAAATATAGCAAATATTTTAACTTAAAAAATTGACTGGTGATTTTCTTCCTTTCTCTGGTTCTTCAGTTTGGGCTTTCTCTAAAATTGGCCTTTGAATTCTTGTTAAAAAGTCAAATGAAAGGAGGAAACCACAGTGATAGCAATAGTAAAGGCTTACCACAGCCATTGAGCTATTACTATGTCCCAGGCCCTGTCCTAATTGCTTCTTTTCATAGTTAAGTAAAGAAAAGCAGTGAAGTATGTATATTATTGTCCCTTTTTTAAAGTGGAAGAACCTGAGGCTCTGAGCAGTTCAGTTACCTGCCTAAGGTCACACAGCTTGGAAGTGGCAGAGACGGCATTTGAACCCAGGCAGTCTAGCTGCAGAACCTGTGCTCTTTACCATGCTACTATACTTCACACATGGTTCAGCATAGGGGTTCTAAGTGATGCGGGGTCGGTGAGCCGAGGAGTCGAAAGAAAGATTTCTTAGACTCTCAAGATCTGGCAGTAGTGCTCTTTTATTTAGAGAATAGTGTGGAATAGCATGGGGACAGGACCCATGGGCAGTCAGAGCTTCTGCTGCCGCTGCTTCTGTTGCCCCTGCTGGCATGGGGACAGGGCCC